>NC_047040.1:45100986-45404017 GCF_011762595.2 Tursiops truncatus | reverse complement strand
CCCCTTGCCATGGTTGAATAATGTTCCATTGAGTGGGACGTACCACATTGGCTTATCAATTCATTAGCTGATGGATATTTGGGTTGTTTTCATGTTTTGACTATTGCAAAAAAAATGCTGCTATGAACATTCATGTACAAGTTTTTGTTTAAACACCTATTTTAATTATTTTGAGTATATACCTAGCAATGGAATTGCTGAATCATAGGCTAATTGTATGCTTAACTTATTGAAGAACCCCCAAACTCTTTTCTACAGTGACTGTGCCGTTTTACCTTCCCACTAGCACTGTGTAAGTATTCAAGTTTCTCCTCATTCTTCCATTTTAAAATTCTAGCCATTCTAGTGATGAAGTAGTATTGCATTGTGATTTTGATTGAGAAAGTATATTTTTAACATTATATTTATGTACTGAGGGAGAAAAAAATGACACACCTTATCAAATTTGAATTTATTTATTTTTTTATACATAAAAATTGACTGTAAGTAAATTAGAAATGAGGCTATTGAAGAATTGTTTGGGTTTTAAAAATATGGCAACTTAAAAATTGTGGTAATTTTAACCAAGTTCAATGCTATGAATAAATCATATGTACATTGCTCTCTGGTGACTACCCAATATTGAAATTAAACTACTGACAGTACTGTCAGTATTGAAGCACTGACATAAATACATTGGTTTATAGAATTGAAGTATAAAGTGTTAAGCAAATTTGTGCTTCAAATTCAGGTCTTCTTTACATTGAAAAATTGAAATTAAAAAATGGGTATGCTTCCTTTTAACTATATAGCTTAAGCTTCACACTGTGACACTAGTAGGTCCCAAGAAGCCAAGGAGACATCTTAAAATGTCTCTTTGGATGCACTTAGAGATCCTGTGTGTCTTCATTGTCAGCGTATTTACGGTCTGTGGAATCTTTTTAGTAAACAGAGTCCATAAAATGAGCAGCTGTACTGATGGTTTTAACAGTCTCAGAAAGATATCTTATATAATGCCAGGTCAAGTTTTGCTCTGCCTGATAAATGCGGAAACAAGTGTATAATACATCAAATAGCCCTAGAGATGCTTTTTATTTTACAACACATCTGGAGCCCATAAAGATAATTTTGTATTTGTAATCTGCTTGGGAAAAAAGATACCATTAAAAATGCTCTGAAACCTAGTTATTCAATGTGAACTAGTTATAATCACACTCCTTTCTAAAGGGTTTTTTTCTCCCTGATTAGTGCATTTCCAATAATGCACTAATCTAATAGAAATGAATTTCAACTTTGATTTTATAACTGAATGCTTTAAAAAAGAACATGAAAATGGATAAAGGGATCAGTAACAGTTCCACAGAAGATAAGCAATTCAGAGTAAATAGCAAATAACAAATGAAACTTTAATAAAATTGAAAAGAACAAAACTGTGAGTACATAAAAATGATAATACATAGACACAAATATAGATTATTATACCACAGATTAAAATATATTTTAAATATGTACTATATATATTTTGATGCTTATTGAATCTTACTTTATAGAAAAATATAGAAAATCATATGCCCCCTTTTCATTGATCAACTCATAAATGATTTAGTGACTACTCTTTTGCTATCTTTTTCATGTAACAGTATTTGCATTAAGTCACTTTCAAAATAAAGGATAACATAAAGTCAAAACCTTTTGAGATACAAGAATCTTAAGCAAGACATCTAAATATTTCACAATATATTAGAGAAAAATATTTAGCAAGTTGAATTGCTGTGTAGCTATTCCCCTTTAGTGATTCACGGGGTGAAGGAGTCTGAGAAATTCTCTCATTATGCGTGATGTCAACCCTTCCTCTGAACTCTTCACTTTATGCCTGTGTAATGTACAGTGGTCATTGTACTTTTGGCCTCTTCCAAAGCACACAGAGTTTGATTTTTTTTTTTCAGTATTTCATTAGGTGTCAGCTTGAGATGTGTGCATATCTAGAGCACAGTAAATAAATGCAGCTGTGCCTTTGGGAATTATGGCAAATTCTTGTCGTTAGGAGCCAAGGCAAGTGGCTGCAAAGTAAATGGGTGGCTTGAGTGGGAAACCATGAAAGACAGAGTCTTCCTTCTGCAGAAAGGGGAAAGAAACATCCATGTACTTTGTCAGTTTTCACTCTTCTTTGAGCCAGTTTGCCACTTCACAGAGATAGTGTAAGAATGAAAAACAATGATAAAGGAAAATGAGCCTCTTAAGAAATAAAATGACTTTATATTTTTCTATACTGTTTATACAAATTGGTAAAACTGAAACACTTACTTTCAAGATCAATACAAACTGCAAAGAATCAAAATATTCTGTCACTCTACCTTATCATTACTGGAATTGAGTCTGTCCTTGTTTTTAGTGTCTTTGGGAGAAGTGTTATCCTAAGTGAATGGATTTTCCAAGTCACCAAAACATACTCTTTCAAGCACAGAGGCTTTTCATTATTTTAAAACATCTGGAAATCTTTCTAAAATTCATTGTTTCCTTTTTATAAAACAGCAAATATAGAAGTATTATTTATGGAAAATGATTTATTAAATTTTCTTTTGTTTTATGGTGGTTTGTGCTGTCCTTCTCAGCTTCTCAGCCAGCCTCTTCCTCTTTTCTCCCCTTTCCCTCTTAAATACTCCTCTGTACCTTTCTTCTCTCTCCTTTCCTTCTTCTCTTTTCTTTCTACCCCTCCTTTTTATCCTCCCTTTTCTCTTTCTTGTTCTGTCATCTCTTCCCTCTAGTCATAATTTTTCTCCCCTCCTCCTATCTCCCTCCTTCTCCATCTTTCTCCCCACTTCCCACCTTGGAGTGATTAGCTCTTTCTTTCTTTCTTTCTTTTTTTTTTTTTTTTGCGGTACATGGTCCTCTCACTGTTCTAGCCTCTCCCGTCGGTGCGGAGCACAGGCTCCAGACGTGCAGGCTCAGCGGCCATGGCCCACGGGCCCAGCCACTCTGCGGCATGTGGGATCTTTCCGGACCGGGGCATGAACCCGTGTCCCCTGTATCGGCAGGCGGACTCTCAACCACTGCGCCACCAGGGAAGCCCTCGCTCTTTCTTTAAGTGTCTCCCCACTGCTCATTCCTGTTGGCTTTGTCCTCTTTCCCTTTCTCCATCAGTCCCTGTTCATTCTGCCTCAGTAGTGGAATCAGCTTTAGGAGCAGGTTGGTAATAGGTCCAGACTGCAGTCAGGGTTTAGTTAGATTGAGTGTCAGTATCAGGATAGGGTCAGATTTAAGATCTCCTTCAGGATTAACCATTCGCTGGCTCATTCATCCATCAGGCATTCACTGACGCCTTCTCTGTTCTGTGCCCTGTGAAGATTGCTGGCACCCCAAAGATGAGTAAGCCTGCCCCTGCCCTCAAGGAGAGACATATAAATTCAATCAAATGTAACAGGTGCTACACAAAAGGGACCAAAAATTGAAGTAATTATTTCTACCTGATAGGGTGGCTGGTTGAATATTATCATGTTAGAGATATTTCTTCATTTCTGTTATTAAGTTGTATAATACAGTAATTTTATGAGGAAGTTTTTTTCTCCTTCAAGAAATTGGAATTCAACAATGCATAACATTTATTCATTATATATTTTACTTTTTATTATTACCTCTCTGTTGAGTAAAAAGAAAAAAGACATATCTCTGCCCTCATGGAGCTTACAGTCTAGTGGGAAGAAAAACAATAATGATTTTGCACTTATTCACAGATCAGAAACTCTACTATCTCAGAAATTAGTGTCAACTATACTTCATAAATGAGAAGAGGATGCATTTCTATCTGCCAATTGCATTAAATAGTAGCATCTTTAATCTCGTCTTTCTTCCTTCTTTCTCTCTTTTCCCTTCCTTCCCTGCCTTTTTTTGCCTTCCTTACATCCTTCATCTTTTTTTTAGGAATGAAAGATTAAAAATATAGTTTTTTTGCTAATATATGCAAGAAATTGGTAACTCAACATCTTCATCATCTTCATAGTAATAAACATGGTTTCTGTTTAATCAAGCACAGTTTATTCCAGGAACTGTTTTAAGCACGTTCCTTTCTATCTTTTTTAACTCTCACAACCCTATGAGGTGTCCACTAGTATTATTGGTACAATTTTGCTGATGAGGAGAACAAGACTGAGAAATATGAAGTAAATTATCCAAGGTCTACCAGCTAGTCAATGACAGAGCCATTAGTGAGTCTAATGTAGATCTTCGAGATGCCGATATATTGCTCTTCACGTATCATTGCATTAGAGTGATAACTCTTATGAACTTCTAAAGCAATTCCTTTATCTTTGTGTTATATTTTTAATATCTGTTAAGTAATTGCATTCCTACATATTTACCATAATTCATTGACTCTAAGTCTACATTGATATCCTTATGCAACTATCATTGTATGTATCAACCAGAAAGAAAAAAACTCCCAGTAAATAGTGATCCACCATTGATTATTAAGTCACATCTAATTATAGAAATGTTAAAACGCAGATAGAGCCATATTATAACTCATCAAAAATGCATGATGTACGTAAAAACGAAGGGGACGTTGTTGTGCACTATCAACAGTTTATGGGGGGAATGAGAAGGGTGAAGGCTGACTTAAGCAGGGTCAGCTGGAATGACTGAAGAGAGATTTTCAAAAAGAACAAAAAGTTCTTAGCCCAAATTTGTTTAACTAGAGCAGTAAATAAAATCCCAGTCACATATTGCAAGTTTTGAGATTATTTATTTTATACATAGCCAGTAGAACATACATTTTTAGTAAATTATACACAGAGAAGTGTTGATTCTGTTCCAGGAAGCAGTTAACTTCCTGGATGATGACCCTGGATCTGTGCAAGCTTGGTTTTAAGCTTTGTTGGCGGGTCTGTTCCAGGTTTGCCAGTACCCGTCCTGTTGGACACACCACTTACCCAACTGGGCATGATTCTAGGGGTTAGGATATGGCCTTTTTACCTCAATTGAATGCTTAGTAAATATTCAGCTAAGTCGCTTCAACCTGGCCTTACCCAGCTTCCAAGTTCTTCCCTGCATTGTGCAACCTCTTAAGTCTCTGTTCAGCTCTCAGCCTCCTAGTAGCTGTGAGGATGGTCTCCCAGAGTCTCACCCTGTGAATTTGCAGCTCGGGAGTTGGCCAAGAATCAGAAGGAAATTTTAATGCAGGTTTTATGGTTCCTTCCCTGTGCATCCTTCCTCTCTAGCACTACCCCAAATTCCACCTGTGTTGGCAGCTTCAAGTATTGATCTCTGTTTACTCTAGAGAGATCATTCTCTACTTGGACTACTTGGACTGTCTTTCTCTGGTTTGTGGTTTAGAAAACTACCTCAAGGGTGTTTTACACCATCAGGAGTCAAGAATCTCAGGCTCATAATTTCTATTTTAAAAACAAGATATAAATGTAAAACCAAAACATTTTAAATCAAAAAGTTGAGAATATGAAACAAAATATGTGATATAAACATTTAGATTTTACACATGAGATTTCATTAATCATATGGTTGTTTTATCATAGTTAAAAAAAATGTAACAGACTGGATTTGCCTATTATGAGCCTAGATCATTTTATCTACGATAAAGTAAAGAAAAATGTGGATAATAAATTTTTTTAATACAAAAATTTGGGGAAAGATGTATAATTGAAACGCTTAAACTCATGAATACTTCATCAGTTCTCATGCTGAGAGTATTTTCCTGAATATTTTTTCAAGATGATTGACACACAGACAGAACAGCTAATGTGATTTGATTTCAGTCTGTTTCTTTCTGGTATGTATCTGTGACTGATAGTCTGAGCAAGAGTCTTGGTCGTCTGACATTTAGAGTATTTGGGGGGATTTTAGAAAATATTAGGATGACACAATGTTATATTACTGCACTACTCCATATAGGGAATAACTTAAAAAATAATGTTAACCTAATACACTAGAAGACTTCTAATAGTATTCTAAATGAATACAAATAAAAGTGCTACTTGATGTCATACAATTTATCTTTTTACTACTTATGTAGTGCACATAAATAGAGATAAATTTTACCTTTAGCATTTTAATGCCATTTTAAGCATATAGTCATATGTTGGTTTTTACTCTCAAATTTAAAAACTCTTAAGTTTCTATTTTGTTAAAATATAGGTGCTATGAAATAGCAAACATTAAATGTACTTAGGAATTTTTGTTTCTTTATGTTTAATATTAAATTTAATAATTTTCACGGAAACAATTTTAGTTGAACATACTCATGATTGTGAAGAAGCTGATTTCTCTTTCTTATTTTCTTCATTTCAGAAAAAGCAGGATTTTAAAGTTGAGGAAGCGTGCAGCAAATCTCAGTTCTGGTTAAAAATATGGTGGAGAATCTCTGTATAGTGGGAAATGAGAAACAGATAATTTTCAACATATTTTATTCCACACATTTTAATAAGATAGTTATTAATTATTACGTAGTGGACAAAGGTGATGACATTTGGTTCACTCAGTTTTGATTTTAAAGGAGTATAGAGGTAAAATGCATTTGGGGCCCTTATTATGCACACAGCTGTGTTATTGTTTATAAGTCAATGAATTTTCAAGTAGGTTTAACTAAGCCAACAGCAAATAGTCGTAATATTGAAGATAAGACTCAAAATGGAAACTATTACAGCATAGAGAACAGAACTAAATTTCAAAGCACTGGAGTCTGCCAAGGCTCTTTTGAAAATGCTCAAGTCCCATGTACCTATGTCTCCCACTTACAACAGACTCACAGGAAAAAAAAAAGAGGCTCATTGAATACATGTCACAACAAGCTGCCCCACAAAAGCAAAACTGAAGGAAAGAGTAGGTTGCAACATTATTCTTCATTTTGGAAGCAACCAGTAAAAGGGGAGGCCAATAATTTCTATTTCCTATAAAATCTAAAATGTCATAAACACTGTAGCTCACCTTGGTTACAGCCACTTTAAATAAATTTTTTGAAGTTTATATCATTGTTGATGTTTATCACTGCAGAACGTTAACCTTTAACTATTGACTGGATCGTTCCAACAACCTGTTATTTGAACATAACAGATGAAAATTCTGAGGGTGGGTGGCAAGATTCTCTTGATTGCTGGTGCATCTCAGAACTCAAGCATGGTCCCTATGTATAGTGGGCACTTACTAAATACTGTTATTGGTATTCATTCTGTTTTATATAAGTTTTGCCATCATTTAAGAAAGATACATTAACTGTTTAATGCAATGATAATAAGCCTATTATGTCAATTAACTTTTGCTGTGTAATGTGGCTTAAAACAACATTTATTTACCTCAGGATTCTGTAGGTCATCAATTTTAGCAGGACTGACCAGTTGTGCTAAGCTGAGCCAGGACCACCTCATCTTGGCTAAGACTTTTCATGTCTCTAGAGAGTTACCAGGTTAGCTAGGGGTTGGCTCATCAAAAATGGTTAGATACTACAAATTATGCTTGGAAGGGCAATAATTCATGCTTATCTCTTGCTATCAACTGCAATATATTTTTGAAAATTATAAATTTTTGAAAATTATAAATTTTAGTTTCCAATTTTTTCCAGAACTGCCTTCTAGTATCAAGTTGACTGATTTTCAGATCTTCAGCCCTTTTGGGGAGTTGTGATGATGCCTACAGATATTTAAGTTGGATAATCCTCTAATTCAGGGAGTAACATCTATAGCCCACAGACCAAATCTACCCCACTACTTACTTTTATAAATAAAGTTTTATTGGACACAAACACACTCATTTTTTAAAATATATTGTCTCCTACCACTTTCACGCTACAATGGTAGAGTAGGGCTGTTGTGATAGAGAACTTAAGTTTTAAAAATCCTAAATACTTACTATCTGTCCCCTAGTCTATTTGATTTCTCTCCTGAATAATGATGAATACTGACACATGTTTTTAGGGCTTTCAATATGTTGTTATTGTAAATAATAACAATAAAAATATAAATAATTGTTAACAATTATAGAGCACTTCCTTTATGCTGGATACTGTTTTAAGTTTACTTAGTTCAACTAATTTAATCTTCACGAAAACCTTATGATGCACAGTTATTATCACTACTTTTCAAATGAATAAACTAAAACACAGAAAAGTTACACCTTTTTTTTTTTTTTTTTGCGGTACGCGGGCCTCTCATTGTTGTGGCCTCTCCCGTTGCAGAGCACAGGCTCAGGACGCGCAGGCTCAGCAGCCATGCCGCTCCGCGGCATGTGGGATCTTCCCGGACTGGGGCATGAACCCGTGCCCCCTGCATCGTCAGGCGGACTCTCAACCACTGCGCCACCAGGGAAGCCCAGGTTACACCTTTTTGATCACTGAATTTAGAATGATCTAAGTTAATGACCTAAGTTGATCTAATGATTAACTTAGATCTAATTAGATCTAAGTTCCATGGCTTAGAAGGCATAATTTGTCTTCCACATTACTATTCCTATTTCATGTAATAATCATTTTTCTCAACAGTCTTAGCTATACTAACTTTCTTTGAATTCCTAAAATACGCTGTGCTTTTAACTTCTTTATGATCTTTTCATATGGAATTTTCTCTTTTTTGAATACTCTTCATACTGTTATATCTGGCTTCCCATTATTTATATCACAGCTCAAATGTCAGTTTCCCAAAGTAGTCTTCCCTAACAACCCATCTAAAGAAAAAATCTTCACCCATCTTTTTGCTCACTTTCCAAACATCTGACTATTTTCCATCATGGCACTTATCAAAACTTGATATTTTACATTTACTTGTTTGTACACCTGTTTATTATCTGTCTGGCACATAGTAGGTGTTCCACAAATGTTCATTGAGTAATGAAGAAATAAATTGCAAGATGGGATTTCAAAAACTATTGCTTATATATCAGTAAAATTATAAGATTTTTCTACAATATTTAGACATCTTACATTCACCAAGAGCTACTTTTAAAGAACTATTTTTAAGCACGTGTGTGTGTGTGTAGCATATAATATATGTAATATAAAATATATGTAGTATGTATGTGTAACACACACATAGTATTTCACTGCTTCTTAAATATTCTTTTCTGATTATGAAATTACCATTAACCATCCATTCATACAAACTCATCCATTAGTCCTTTTACCATTGTAATTGCCAAGCCAATGTTTTTTATGATTTAAAATCTAATCACTACAAGAAAATTTTCAAAAATCATTGGCAATTTTAAAAACTAAAATGTTTTAATGGCTTCCTCTTGCATTCAAAATCAAGTCCAAAATCTCTAGCATGTCATTCCAGTCAATCCTAACTCAGGTTCCTTCAGTCGCCAAATCCTGTATGCATCCTGTTTTAAACTACATTATATCCATAGTACTTCTCAACATATTCCCATCATTAATTAATATAATTTTATTATTAATATTAATGCAGTTAACATATCTTGTCACTAGTGTCTGAAAGCAACTTTACTTGTACGTATAATAGTGGAAATTGTTAATTAATAGCATTTACTGTCAAACCTGTGCTAAGAAGTTATTCACGCACATAATTAATTTTAAAAGGTACATTTTTCTTAGTATACCATAACGATGAAAATTTTTATATATGATTTATGTATCTTATTGCAGAATAGACTTGGCAGATAGTCTTAAGTAAGCTCTGTGTGTTTTAATTTCTAAGGTCAGCTTATAAATAAATTTAAAACATCAGTAGACATGTTTCTAGAAAAAAAAATGACTGTGGTGCATTTCAAGTCTTGATTCGTTATATGTCTCAGCACTAGCAATGCCCTTTTTGGAACAAGTGGGTGAAAACCTTGGAGGAGTTTCAACAGGTATCACACCATTCATTCCCATTCTTGTCATGTCATAAACCCAAGGGATTAACTAGATCATTTGTGACTACTTTTAAACCTGCACATTAATAGTTAGTTCTTGAAGCGTAATAATTAAAATCTCAAAGTAAAAGCAAAACTTCCTGAGATGGAATCACAATTACAGTGTGGATAATACATGCAAAAGTTTGGGCATTAAAAAACAATAACAGGAAAACAAAACAAAACAGAATAAAAAAGTGAGAATCCCTAGGCACACATCTGTCATTAGTCTCTCACAGGACTTGTCCTATTTTAGGTTTGCTTTGCTTGCAATATACACAAAAAATTTTGAAAGTGGAGTTGGGTCTTCAATATTCCATTTCCTTCCTAGTGTCAAGTGCTCCAATGTTCCAGGATATTTATTGAATATACTGAAGGAAGAAATTTGTCAGTTATCATAATGTTTCTAAATAGCTGACTATTAAGTTGTATAGACAGTAATATCTACTTATTTACTTTTTAAAAATTTATTTTACTGAAGCATAGTTGATTTACAATGTTAATTTCTGCTGTAGAATAAAGTGATTTAGTTATACATATATATTCTTTTTCCTGTTCTTTTCCATGATGGTTTATCACAGGATATTGAATATAGTTCCCTGTGCTATACAGTAGGACTTCGTTGTTTGTCCTTTCTCTATATAGATAGTAATATCTAGATGACATTGCATTTTCTACTGATCATCAGGCATAGCCTGTATGATGAGGATGATATCAGAACTTAAAAAATAAATAAATGAATAAAAAGGAGTTAGTTAAGTTTAATGTATCCATCTCAGGTGCTATGAATGCATCTAAGATCACTATTTGATGTATTCTCTGGTAAGAAATTCCATTTTAGCTTGAAGAAAAGCAGAAAAAACATCTACAACAGAGCTTTTTACCTGCGAAAAATATTAATATCTGGTAAGCAAGGGTTTTGGTAAGAAACTTAGTGAATGCAATTGGTGCAATAATAAGTTGTCTTGTTCACAAAATGGATCAATAAAAGTTTGTTGAAAGAATAAATAAACAAATTGGTAAGCATATGTAGTAATGACTGATAAGATTATAAAAGTTGGGGAAAAGGAAGTTGAAAATTGGGCATAATTATAATTTTAGACCAACTACTAAAAAAATGAAGTTTATAGCTATTTCACAGTAACATAATAAAAATTAATTTGAGGTTTAAAAAATTGATTTTTAATCTGATAGTTTAATTATGGAATCCAGGCCATTTTAGGCAAAGTGGTGGATGTCTTCCTGAAATTTTGTGCTTTGAAATTTCTAATAAGTCACTTTCTGGCAGATATGCTTAAACACAGTCATCTAGTCCTAAGAATCCACCCAATAATTTACTGAACATTTATTGAACACCTATAAAGATTAGGTATTGGGTACCACAGAAAGATGAAGAGGACATTCTGTTTTAGGGAATTCATTTAGTAGTTCAGACATGTAATTGTAGCTTTTTCTCTCCATTTTAACCTGGTTAATGCTTTTACATCATTCAAGTTTCTGCGGAGTTGTTAATCTTCAGAATAGTGTAGTTTCCTTATATGTGTATGCTGCTTTACCTGTGCCTAAACACAATAATTAATTAATCTTTTAATTGTTGGAAAATAGCATTGTGTTTTCTTTAGGAATAAATATAATAAAATCAGAAAAATACGTTTTTCTCACATAAGCCTTTAGGGTAAATAGCCAGGAACCAGGTTCTTATTATCTTCTGACAATTAACAGTTTGTTTATAGGCTTTCAGATCTATTTGTTTACTCAGTTTGAAAATAACTGAGATCATACATGAAAATTTAAATCTTTAATTATCACATAATATGTCTTCAAGATCTTTCCACATTAAGACCTAAAGAACAGGCCATAGTATACGGTTGTTCCGGTTCCACACTGGTTCTGTCCCAGGGAGCTATAGCTAAGGAAGTAGGCATCCAAATAAATTTGAATTTTTTACATAGTTTATTATAATTTTTTTGATTCTAAAGATCCAAACATCATAAGTCATCATACTGATGTTTTAGAGAAGAGAGACTCAGAAAAATATTTGCCATTCAATTCATAATATAATTTATTTATATTTTAGTGAGGCAATACCTAGATTACAGCATATCATCCCAAAATACTTCGTAATTATGAAAATAGGAATTTTCTTCACATGATAGAAACCATAGCAAAATCAAATAATGTTATAAAAGAGAGCCCGTGGCCATTGCAAACATCAATAAGAAATAATATTACACATGCTTTAGGAGACAAAATCAAATTTAAAAAATTAATGCCATGTCATGCATGAAATAATTTTGAATAGATGAATTTGCCAGGTGTCACTTGATCAATTTAGATATAAGTTCTAAAGTAAGCCCTGTGGAAAAGATAACTATAATTTTACAGAGTTGTATTTTTAAAGTAATATAGTACTTTATGCAAACTGATGTCATCGAGTTCCTAAAAACTTAATTAAAGGGAGAATGCAAAGCAAAGCATTGTTATCAGTTGTCAGTAATATTAAAAATATAGATTTTAAAATATCTACCTTTAAATTTATTTTATGAATACCAATTAGGCATGATGAATTGAATAAAAAATTTTTGTAAGCAAAATGATGTAATAACCAAGATTTCAGGTACATAACACTACTTCTTAGAAGAAGAGTATTATTTACTTAAATATTTTTTTGCATAAAACGAAGAGTAGAGTCTTTGGATATTGTTGCCAAACTTTCTGACATAAAAAATACTGGAAAAAGGAAAAAGAAAACTGATTTCTACTATGAATCTCACCATCAGCTCATCTTTGATCTCAGTCTTAGAAAGAAAGACAATCTAATGGTCAGTTCAGCATTCTGGTACCATATGAATAAACCACTACAACTACTTAAAATTTTGCAACTGAAATTGATTATGAACAGAAAAAGAAAAATTATTATGTTTTTTTCTATAATCTAGCTTGAGTCTTGGTGAAATGTTACATTGCATGTGTATCAATAATTTACTTCATTCGTTTCTGTACACTTTTGTGGTCCTTGCAGTATGTCTAATTTTGCCATTATTACCAAAATTAAAATTTACCAAGAACTATGTAAATTCTAAAATATCACAGAAAAGACTGTCAAATCTAATGACCATATCTACAATAAATTGAATCAAATAAGCCCTGAAACAATCCTAAAGAATTACATTTTCATTAAAGCAAAATGTTTATTTTATTCTAGTGATTTTGAGTTGCTAAATATTATGGTTAAATATTCTAATTTTTAAATTATTTTTATATTTTGATTTGTGCAATCTGTCCAGATATACCCTGGGATTGTTATTATGGAGAAATAGATAGTATGCTTCCTTAGGCAACCCTGCTAGAGCTATGCCATTTTTTTTTTAACTTCTTCATTGTGTGATTCCATATAAATGTATTAAAATTTATTTAACAATTCCATTCTGATTGATTATTACCATCTTTTCTTTTTACAAATACTAGGGATCTTAATTTCCATATACTTACTCTCACAAACATTTCTATAAGATGTTAACAGAAATAACATCAATCGAAGAGCATATACAATTTAAAATGATAGAAATCGCCAAAGTACTCTTTTAAAGGGTGATGAAAATGTTTACTCCCCTCAGAATTGAATGTAAATATTTCTTTCCTTACAGTTCAAGAATACCAGGCATTAAAAAGCTATTTTATATGTGACTTCAATGTATTTATCTTGGTATTAAAATGCTTGCATTGAGCACCATTCTATATATTTTTTTGACAGGTGATTATTTTTTCTTTGTTGAACTGCCTGTTCTTTTCTGAATGCATTTCTCTACTTAATTATCTTTTGGGGGGTATTGATTTCTAGGAGGAATTTCTATAAAAATGAATGTTAATTCTTTGTCCTTTCTACATGGTGAAAATATTTCTGTCATTCTGTCAGATTTTTCAACTTAGTTTATGAAGTTTACTACCAAAATGAAATAGAAATGTAGTCAAAGCTGTCAATCATCTTTTATGGCTTCTACTAAGAAAGAGTTTATATATAGGTATGTATATATAGAGAGACATATATGAATTGTGTACATATATATTTATACGTGTATATTATACATATATATGTAATATTTTCTTCTGATGTTTTAGAGTCTTTAAACATTTAACATTACAAGGATTCAAAAGTTTTGATTTTCTGTACCCCTTAAATTTTGCTTGCAATCCAACCAGTTTCCTTCTGAGTTTGTCTCTGTCTTGTAGAAACTTGTTAAATGCAACCAACAGCACCACAGCAGGCAACCTAGAGTCGGTTGGCACAAGCTCAGTCAGTACTTTATCTGCTTTCAGAATGACAAATGGTGACAGTTTAAAAATGTTTTATCACTGCATACCATCACTATCCTTCTAGAGTAACAGTTTTCTCACTGTTCACCGGTTGCTCATCAGCCAGTGACGCATATTTGAGGTTTCTGCTGTGGTAACAACCAATTTGTTTATCAATCATAAAACACAAAGTTCTGCCTGCAACAATAAAACTTCAAATCCCTCACAAAACAGTGGTGTAAAAATGTTTATTTTTTCACACTGTGTATACACCCATTGAGTGTTACACCAGGCAGGAATGGTGAGAAATCTGTTGTTAGATTCTGGAATGTTATGCAGTGGCAAAATATTTTGTAAAATAGTAATCTCCTATAGTCTTCACTCCAGGACTTAGGTTAAGAAATAGCAGAACATTGAAGTCTCATGGCAGATGGGGAAAAGGAAAATGGACTTTAAAGCTCCTGTTCAGAAGTGGTGCACATAACTTTCACAAACAGTAAATTGGCTAAGCAAGTCACTTGCAACTCTGGTGTTTAACAAGGCAGACATGTATAATGTTCTGGCAGAGAGAGGAAGAAATACTCATGACAATAATAAAAGTGATCTATATTTCCTTGAAATTCACTCTTCCCCACCACTGTCTCTATTCTCCCTATGGAATTGTTTCTTGGTCTTAAGTCAATTTGCTGTATGTTCTAAGATATTTCTTTGAATTTATCTTCCATAGAACTAATGTAGTCTTCAACAGTGTTTATTCTATTATTTTTCTGTTTAGTTTAAACATTGCAATTAATTCCAAAGTACTCATTTCTGTTCTCTTGATGGCTACAGTTTATAGCTGTCCAGTCTTATTTTATTGATGTTATATTTCCTTGAACTTATTATGGACATAGATTTATATTTAAAATGTTTTTTTATTTCTTGAATTATTTTTTTAAAATCAGTTTCTCTTACTTGATCTTGTCTTAATATTTGGTGATATTCTATTTATTAATGAAAAAGACTATGCTCTCAGTATATGTAGATGATGTAAGCTTTCTTTGTAGTTTGTCTCTGGGTCAGACCTCTTTCCTGAATATGAGGGTAACTGAAATCTGTGCAGATGTGTGAGGCATATTGATGGGCAAGATTCACTTTAAGTATAATACAAGAAGAAGCAAACGGGCTAGTCTGTCTTTTTCAACTGTTACAATAAGGAAAAATTTACTCAGGGAAAAGAACACTTTCATGTATATTTCTTTTCTTCTTGGCACCTTCAGATAAGACTCAAAACTTTGTGCACTCCTGCAATCTTTTTTTTTTTTTAAATTTTATTATTTATTTAGTTTTTTGGCCGTGTTGGGTCTTTGTTGCTGCACACGGGCTTTCTCCAGTTGCGGCGAGCAGGGGCTACTCTTCTTGTGGTGCGTGGGCTTCTCATTGTGGTGGCTTCTCTTCGTTGTTGAGCAGGGGCTCTAAGCACACAGGCTTCAGTAATTTGGTGCGCGGGCTGCAGCAGTTGTGGCTTGTGGGCTCTAGAGGACAGGCTCAGTAGTTGTGATGCACAGGCTTAGTTGCTCTGTGGCATGTGGGATCTTCCCAGTCCAGGGATAGAACCCATGTCCCCTGCATTGGCAGGTGGATTCTTAACCACTGCAGCACCAGGGAAGTCTCTCCTTCAATCTTTAATTAACAAAGGAATAGGAAAAAATGAAACCTATTAATGAAGAAACAAGTGTGAGACATGAAGGTCTTTGTATTTTAGCTTGGAAAACTCAACCCAATAATATTTGGATGAGAATACTAAAACTCCCTGACTCCTTCACTTATACTATACAATTAAATGATGAGGCAAAGGTTACTCATTCTCCCAGAGCAACATCATAATTTATGGGGCTAGATGAAAAATCTGAGACACTCTGTTATTGTTGGGATAGATAATTCTACCAGGATCTGAGCCTGGTAATTTAGATGTATAGTGGTAAATAAATGATGGCTTCTTAACTCTTGTTGACCAAGAATCTTTTTTTTTTTTGCGGTAAGCGGGCCTCTCACTGTTGTGGCCTCTCCCGTTGTGGAGCACAGGCTCTGGACACGCAGGCTCAGCGGCCATGGCTCACGGGCCCAGCCGCTCTGCGGCATGTGGGATCTTCCCGGACCGGGGCACGAACCAGTGTCCCATGCATCGGCAGGCGGACTCTCAACCACTGTGCCACCAGGGAAGCCTGACCAAGAATCTTTTAGGCATTTTTTTCTCTTTATGTTTGGTAACTAAATGTCAAGTTACTGTACTTACATCATTGGCCTTGTGAGTAAACAATTATCCATGAGGGGCTGGTAGCAAGGAAAGAAAAGGGAAGTAAGAATGTTAAGGATGCAATTTTTTACAGCAGCTGGGATAGTAAAAAATGAATGTTCAGACATAAAAAATATCTTTTTGATATGTGGCTATGGTCTTGTCTTAGATGGATTACTTCTGTGGCTCTGACTCAGACTCATGTGCTTCTCAAAATCCCTTTTCAAAGGAGATTATTCCATTTTTCTTGTTATATACCAGATTTTTTTCTCTACCAATGGTCTGTTCCAGCTATCATTGGCTCCACTCCATTGCTGGATTATATTTCTGTTTCTTCAAACCATTCTACTCTTCTATGATGTTATGACAGTGTTCTGTTTTCTGCAGTGCTGCATACCCATATGCCTGGAATATAGTAGGTAATTAATTCATGTCACTGAATGAATTAAGAATGCACAAATCAGGCAGCTAGTTGCACACATGGTGATAAGTATTTCCCTAAATGTGCATTTTGTAGAAGAGTTGAATCATAATTAAAACCACCTCAAGATCAGTCACCAAACTCTTTGATGGTGAAGCCATTCTGTCATGCCCATTTAATTATAGTGATTCTGGTCATACTGCCCTAGAAATTTGAGGCCTAGATTTTGATAGATTCATGTCTTGTTGATATCTTGGGGATTGGATTTCATCTTTGTGGATTTTTTTATATTGAATTTGTTATATTTTGCCATATTTTAAACTTAAGGTGTTTGCTTCCATTGTTGGTAATTATCAAGTTACCACATCTTAAATAACATTGTGATCTTAAGGTGGTTAATATTTACTAAATCAATATTAGAGTTAAAACAGCTAAGACAAAGACATAATTTAATTTTCATTTACTTTTTCAATTTATATTTAAATGATCCAAGGTTTTCTTGGTTACAAAAAACATAAAAATCCAAAATTCTCTTGGTTATTTGGTTTATTAGCTTGCCAAGGAGGAAAAAGTAAATAAATACAACCAGGTGTTGGACACAGATGTATATTGCTATAGCTAGTAATATGCCATGCTCTTTCAGTGAAGATATCCCAGTATATTTTTTGCATGATCCTAGGTCATTGCAATACAAACTCAAGACTCTATTTAAAGAGGAAACAATTATAACTCAATATATAATTAAATATTTCCTTTATTCACCTTCTTCATCTGTTTAAATGCCCAGTAGGTGCAGTAGACATATTCAGGAACATATTGGATCACAGTCATAAACTCTGGTGGGCAGAGAGATATGATAAGTGGGTATCAAAAGATGGACAAAACATGCTCAAATTGAATTTTATGAGCTAGGAACACAAAGATACAGACTACACAATAGTAAAGATCACTGTCCCTGAAGCCAAACCACCTGGGTTCAAACCCTGGCCCAATTACTTACTTACTAAGTGTGAGATTGGGCAAGTCACTTGACCTCTCTATATCCACATTAATTCATGTGTGAAATGGAGATGATACAATAGTAACAACTAACTAATAGGTAATTGTGAGGATTAAATGAGTTAATACGCGTTGCTCAGAAGAGTGATTAGTCCATAGTAAGCAGTGTTAAAAAATACTTTTATCACTACTACCTGAGGGAATGTATTATAGTATTCATAAAGAGGAGGTGATAGGCAGGGTTGTCTTTAATGTCTCAAAGTTGAACAGTAGGAATTATGTATTCTTTTCCAAGACAAGGATATCCATTGGTTGGACTCTGCTACATGGGTAATTCAAAATTCTTTGAATTTTTAGTGGAAAGCATATATAAAGAATAATATATACAAACACTCTAGTCAAAATTATTGATTACTTATCTATTTGTCCCTTTCTAATTGAAACATTATTTCTTTCAGATATCCAACTCTCAATTAGGTAGATATCTATTATGCTTAAAAGGAAGCTGACCCTATCTTTTTGAAGTGGACTTGATTTGGTGGAAAGGTGATTCCATCCTCCATCCTCTGTGCAAGTGTTTATCAACTAAGGTTTGAGTTAATCACCATGTAGTACTTCCCTTAAGTTTCTAGTAATGCTTAATAAAACACCTAGGGAAGTTAAAATGATATTTGCTTGATGTTAAGACAGAGTCAAAGCCAACCACAAAAAAACAGATAACAAGTGTTGGCATGGATGTGGAGAAAAGGTAACACTTGTGCCCTGTTGATGGGACTGTAAACTGGTGCAGCCACCAAGAAAACAGTATGGAGCTTCCTGAAAAAATTAAAATTAGAGCTACCATATGATTCAGCAATTCATCCTCTAAGAATATATCCAAAGGAAACAAAAACAGTAACATGAAAATGTAGCCGCACCTCCATGTTCATAGCAGCATTATTTACAATAGCTAAGACATGGAAACAACTTAAGTGTCCATCAACAGATGAGCGGATAGGAAGTGTTCTGTAAATATGTGCGTATGTATACTATATATATACATATATAGTATACATACGCACATATTTACAGATATAATATATATAAAATATATAGTATATATACACAAATAATATATATAATATATGTATATATTATTCAGCCATAAAATGAGGAAATCTTACCATTTGCAACAACATAAATGGAACTTGAAGGCATTATGCTAAGTGAAATAAGTCAGACAGAGAAAGACAAATACTATACAATCTCACTTACATGTGTAATCTAAAAAAATAAAAACAAAACCAAAAAAAGCTCACCAAAATAATTGAAAAAAAAGAACAGATTTGTGGTTACAAGAGATAGGGGATGAGGGGAGGGGGAATTTAAAGAAGATGGTCAAAATACAAACTTTTCAGTTATAAGATAAATGAGTACTAATGATGTAATGTACAACATGATGACTATAGTTAACACTACTGTATGATATATAAGAAAATTGCTAAGAGAGTAGATCCTAAGAGTTCTCATCACAATTTTTTTCTTTTCTTTTTATCCTATCTGTATGAGATGATGGATGTTAACTTATCCTATTATGGTAATCAGTTTATGATGTATGTAAGTCAAATGAGTATGCTGTATACCTTAAACTTATACAGTGATGTATGTCAGTTATTTCTCAATAAGACTGGAAAAAAACCCCAAAGCCAATGAAAGAAAGGTTTTTCATGTTCTTCTACACATTACTGTGTATGTAAAAGAAGCCTGGATTGCCACAACCCTCCTGCTACTCTAGTGAAGATGAAGGTGACACATGGAGAAGAGAGAGCCAAGAGAATAAGGGAAGTCAAGCTACAGCTCTTATAGAATGACAACAGATTATTGACTGAGCTATAGACTTTTCCAGTTATGTATTGTAAGATAACACTTTCTTTCTTCAAATCTGTTTTCTATTTTCTGTTTGTTGCAATTGAAAGTACTAAAACCAATGTATACACACATTCATGCACTCTGTGCATTTATGTTTCAGAAGAAAATCTATGATAGTTTTTATTTGATAGCAAATAAGAGAAAGCCCAAGTTGAAAGAGATTAATTATGATACAAAATCAATCAGATCACATGCTTGGAAGTTAAGAGGCATTGTATGCAATAGGACTGGCTTAATTCCATGGATACAGCTCAATTTTTCTCTGATTCTCTAGGGCCTGATTTTTTTGGTGTGTTGGATATATCTTCCTGCTGGTAGTAAGATGGCTGGCAGGGTTCCATACTTTATACTCACATGTCATGATATCCAGGATAAGAATAATGCTTTTCTTTCAAATGAAGGGAAACTTTTTTACTTAGGGGCATTCATTGAACATCCATTTGTGTTTTATTATAGTTTCACCTCCTGGAGAGTGTTAATTTACTTAAGCTTCAATCAGTTATTGACAAGGGGAATGAGAAGGCCATGACTAGCTTAGACTATAAGCCAAAGTAAAACCCCAATGCATATACTGAGAAAAGCACAGTATTTACTAAACTACCTTCAATTCAAAAGTTAATAATGACTAATATTTAGTGAGTATATAGTATGTTGCAGACAGTACTGTAAGGATTTTACATTTATGTTGTCATTATTTCTCACAGCAAAACTGCAATTTAGATATTATTATGTCTACATTTCACAAGAGAGAAAAATAAGGCAAAAGAACCAAGTCACACTGTTTTGCAAGTGTCATGACATCTATATTCCTATCCACCTTCAGAGACCATGCTCTTAATCACTAGGCAATGTTATATTTCTATTACTCATAGCAATGGAAGGAAGATCAACTGCAAAACATTATGAATGAGAGCTCATTCTTAGCCCTTGTGATTTACTGTAAATCCATTTGGTTGAAATCAACAAATATTAGCATAGTTCAAGTATGAGGTGAACAAGTTCATGGAAAGGAAAGGGTACATGTATCATTTAGAGAGTAGAGCTCTCTGGAATTTCTCTTTGAAGGAGGTGTCTCCAGTTTTGAGAATTTTGCTTTCCTTTTTATGAGGTATAAGGAGTGTGGTTTATTTTTTTTAATAAATATGAAATAGAATATCAGAAATATTCATAGTATGGAAAAGTACAGAATAACCATGTAATGGCCTTAACAAACAAAATGTCTACGAGAAAGCTTTCGTTTGATTAAAAAAAAATCATTAAATTGACAGTGCTATTTAATGATGAAAACATGTAACATCAGCATTGTAAGAAGAAAGTAGAATAGTGAAAGATAAAATTATTTTATGACAACCAACAACACAATCCAGCCATCTATAAAAACTTGTGTGAAACCTCACCTTCTCTAAGAAAAACATACAATAAATATACCGCTGAAACTGTATTCTCTTTCTTATAGATATTGTGTGTCTGCATGTGTGCATGTGTTTATGTCTTTAATTAACTAGGAGAAAGGGTGTACCTCTTAATAACACTAAATTGAGCCCTACGCATACTTTTATCCATTCATTTCCTATGTTTTTATTTTAAACTACTACTACTTTTTATTTATTTATTTATTTATTTATTTATTTTTGCGGTACGTGGTTTTCTCACTGTTGTGGCCTCTCCCCTTGCGGAGCATAGGCTCCGGACGCGCAGGCTCAGCAGCCATGGCTCATGGGCCCAGCCACTCCGCGGCATGTGGGATCTTCCCGGAAGGGGGCACGAACCTGTGTCCCCTGCATCGGCAGGTGGACTCTCAACCACTGCGCCACCAGGGAAGCCCTAAACTACTACTACTTTAAATCAAAAATTGGCTGGCATGTATCAATGTACCCAGAATGTAAAATTACATCTTCCTCAGTTCTAGGGCTATTTGTTGGTTTCACACATGGAAACTGAGGCTATGTAAACTGGGTGCAAACTTGGGTAAATGAAGTTAATTTTTTTTTAATGTAATAATAGAACTTTATATATAATATCATAATAGTCTCCGATGTTGATAATAATTGAGTCTCTTTCTTTCATAACTGTTCTATCTGAGAAAAGAGGATTATTCATGTAGAGTCTCCTTGTCTTTCACTTTTTGTTGGCTTATCAATGGTATCTGTGGCAACCCAAACTATGTTCCACTAAGATCTCTCTTCAAACTAGAATCTGTCATGAGAAGTATTTAGTTGAGAGTCTCCAACTGTGGTGTATATACTTTCATGATCCACTTGAGATTTCAGGCTGAAGTTATGCTTTTCCTAGAAAGCACACAGACAGTATAAGACAAACAATGACAGAGCATGATGGAAATACCAGTGGCTGGCCATTTCTGCACAACCATTGCCCTACAGGTCCCCATTTAGATGGCCAAGGCTTTCTCAGAGGTACACTGAAGTCTGAAAACTTTCCTACCTAATCTGCCTTCCTTCCTCCTCTCCCTTCACTGGTTTCCGAACTATATAATAGCCTAAAGCCTTTTGTTTCCTAATCCTGATCCTTTCACAGGCATTGTCTCCAATAAAATGGCTGCACTTTTAAGCCTGTCTTGTCATCTGCCTCCTGAAGAATTCAATCGGCACTTGTCAAATGTGAGATTTTCATCATACTTTCTATCTTCTTTGTCTAGGTTTTCCATAAGAAACCAGGGAAATCCTTATCAGTGAGTGGAAATGCTAGCAAAACACATTTACTTTTGTGAGTAGATATTACTAATTAATTCAAATATATTTGAGAGCTTACTATGTTCCACACTCTTCCATGCACTTGAAATATATCAGTGAAAACAGTGATATAAATAAGCAAAAATCAATAAAGAAAAATATATATTGCTCAGCCAAGGTGTCAAAAACTTAGCTGTTTACTAAAAAAAGTATTTCTAGATTGTCAGCTCATACTATATTCCAAAATAACAACTAAATTTATTAAGTATTAAATTTAAAATAAGAATAAAAATAACCCACAAAAAACAAAACTAAAACTATAGAAGGGCTAGTAGAAAACTGTTGCAAATATGCATCTGTTCTCTATCTGGAAAAGGTATTTTTCTTCATAAAAACAATTGAATTCAAAAATATACCGTTACTAAGCTATAGGAACTTCTGCACTTCAAAGACATGGCCATGATTTCTATTCAAGTGGTGAGTATCATGCTAACATCTTTTAATATGGAACCACCATATCCTTTCCAATTGCATTGGACACATGGAAGAAGATTGACACTCACAAGAACAAAGGAATCTTACAGAAAAATGAATAACTAAATCTACAGAAATTAAGAAAAAACATTAATAGTTTACCCAACTTCACATCTTGCGATAGGTATTAAAAGTACTTCATCAGTGATATAAAAAGACAGCTATGGGACATCCCTGACAGTCCAGCCATTATGACTCCGCATTCCCAATGTGGGAGGCGGGGGTGGGGTTCAGTCTCTGGTCTGGGAATTAGGATCCCACATGCCCCCACATGCTGGGCGGCGTGGCCAAAAAAGAAAGACAGCCATAACCTCAAACCACAGACTATGGGGCACACTTGCCAAAACTCTACAGCCTGAACTAAGATGAGGAACGTGTTAAGGGTTAACATTTGTTGCCTTTAAACTTTAGCAAAATACATATTCTCCACAATTATCACCTTCATGGAAGGCATATGTGAGTATAGTTTGATTAGGGAGATTAGACCTAGTTCAGTACAGGTCCTAGGTTTTAGGTGGAATGTCCAGAAAGTAACCCAGTTAAAGTAACTAGGTAGGGAAGCTAAGAGAAAAATCAAGCTGATAAATAACTTCTTTTATCTAGGATTTCGTTTCCTAGCTCCAGGAGACTAAAGAGAGTGAAGTAGAGTGAAAGAAGGAGTCGAGCCAGACCACCAAATACACAGCCTGAGCCTGAATAGGAATTGTTATGAGGTCCATGAGTTTCTTAAGCAAACTTGAGGAGAATTGTGTCCCTTGTACAAAGAATGTGGTCAGATACAAAGAAAATAGAAGAGTGTGTGTTCTAGAAAATGTGCCCCTCTGTGCCTTATTCCCAACTGCCTCTCCCAACACTGTATTTTCTGGAGGCCATTGCTCATTCAAAAATGAGTTTTAATGGGAAATGAACTAATAAAGTTTCTATGCATAAAAACTTCCAAACATAACAGGAATAGACACATAATCAAAAGATAAATATCATACACCTCAAGAAGAATCACTCCATAAAAACAGAGGAAGACATTAGAAATTATCTTTCAAAATCTCAAAATAATGAAAGAAAACATTATCTTTTTTAAAAGAAGTATAGAAATGAGAGAGAAAAGACTTAAAAGAGCAGAAGACCATAGATCAGTGCAAATGAAAACTTGAGAATAGAGCATGGGGAAGAAATGGAAGTGAATTAAAATATTAAAGGTACTACAGAAACAAAAAAAAAAATACAATAAAATGGCTGAAAAGAATGTCAGAAATATGTTGATAGATTTGAGCCAAAACACATAACAAAAGGAAAATGCCAACTAATTAAATAAGACTACAAAACATTAAAAATATAGTAACAAAGGACATCTGGGCCACACATGGTTAGTGGTTTTGGAGAGAACAGCATGCATAGAATACAAAATCTATTCAAATATATAATAGGTGAAAATTTTGAAACAAATGAAGACTGGAATCTGTAGATTTATGGTGTGTGCTATTTACCAGGGAAAACTGATAGAGAACAATAGACACTAGACATGTCTTGGGGTTTTAACATCACTAATAATTGGTGTCCAGACAGAAAGGAGCAGCCTCTTATACTAGAAGGCAGTGTATTCTTACCAGTAGATGATATCTACAGATCTGAGAGACATGAAATATAACCCTAAATATTTTCCTATATAAATTTTCATCATGGATAACAGCAGCAGATGCATGATCACAAGTGTCCAAGAACTTTAGCAAATTCAGTGTCAGACAAATAGACAAAACAAAATTATTCTATGACAACCAGTATACAGAGCACAGTACCTTAGAAACTACCTTGAGGAAGTAGGAAGAGAATTGTGGGGAGTAATGAATCCTTTTAATTATAAAACTGAATTCAGCCATAGTTACTATTAGTTTAGAAAGGAAGTATGAACATAACTATATTAATAACATAAATCAAGGGAGTAAGAAAAAGAGACATATAAATGTGCATTACACTGTCTTTCCTAATAGGGAGTAAGTAGAAACTGTATTAATTGACACATAACTTTAAAAAACACCAGAAAGGGCTTCCCTGGTGGCGCAGGGGTGGAGAGTCCGCCTGCCAATGAGGGGGACACGGGTTTGTGCCCCGATCTGGGAAGATCCCACATGCCGCGGAGCGGCTGGGCCCGTGAGCCATGGCCGCTGAGCCTGCGTCTCCGGAGCCTGTGCTCCGCAATGGGAGAGGCCACAACAGTGAGAGGCCTATGTACCGCAAAACAAAACAAACAAAACACCAGAAAATGTCAGTGATTCCAACAATCTATATCAAGGGTATATGGGGTCTTTGTTTTATTGTTCTTGTTTATTATCTGTGAATTTCAAAACTTTCAAAATAAGTTGTGACAGAAAGTGAAAATCATTTGTTGTTTAAATAAAACTCTAATCCCTTCAAGTTTTCATTATCTTTTAAAAATCTTAACTTTAGAAGAATATTTTAGGAAATAATATCACTTTTGGTAAAGAAGCAATTGCCTGAATTTTAGCAATTCTACTAGTTTTTTTTTGGCAATTTTGGGTTACATTCAATTAAAATTAAATACAACAATTTTATTAACACTAGAACACATCTTTAAAATTAAATCTGTATTTCTTTTCTTTCTCTCTAGAGAGTTATCTGGAATAAAGCTGATCAAATATTATGGATGTTTCTAATTGGGATTTGGTTGATTTTTTAGAAAGCCTATTTTTCTCATATTCCTGAAAAGCATGATTTTTTAAAATTAAATAACATGTAAGTAAAGTTTTATACACACACACACTGTGCACATATGGATAAATTGTCAGAAACATAATAGCAGTGAGAGTATATATTTTTTAGACTTTGAAAAACATTTTTTATGATTTGGAAAATACCTTTATTAAGTTTGTTACATATTCATCTATTATAGAATACACCTTCTTTTCAAGTAGCAAAAAAAATCAATTGCAGGGCTTCCCTGGTGGCGCAGTGGTTGAGAGTCCGCCTGCCAATGCAGTGGACACGGGTTCGTGCCCCAGTCCGGGAAGATCCCACATGCTGCAGAGCGGCTGGGCCCGTGAGCCATGGCCACTGAGCCTGCACGACCGGAGCCTGTGCTCCACAACGGGAGAGGCCACAACAGTGAGAGGCCCACGTACTGCAAAAAAAAAAAAAAAAAAAAAAAAATCAATTGTAAAAATTAGCATTTGCCAAACAATAAAATTAAAATTATAAATGTCAGATTTAATGTAACAACAAAAATTCAGGGAAAATTATCACAAACATAACAGAAAATGGGCTTCCTTAACATTTAAAATATCATCATATTATAAATAAAATATACATGTGCTGGTAAAGAATCTAGGAAATGAATAGAAAGTTAGAAAAAAATAAAAAAGAAAATAATCATTAAACATTTTATAAACCTATAGTACTTATAGAAATTGAATATAAAAATGATTACACAGCACCTTTGATTTGGGCTATTTTTAAAGTAAGAATTAGCATGTTTTAAGAGTAAGTTTAGAAAGACAATCCTCATTACCTTCTTACTAGTTTCTTTTTTTCCCCATGAGTTTATTTATTTACTTTTATTTTTGGCTGTGTTGGGTCTTTGTTGCTGCACGCGGGTTTTCTCTAGTTGCAGTGAGCAGGGGCTACTCTTTGTTGCGGGCTTCTCATTGCAGTGGCTTCTCTTGTTGTGGAGCATGGGCACTAGGCGCAAGGGCTTCAGTAGTTGTGACATGCGGGCTCAGTAGTTGTGACACACAGGCTTAGTTGCTCCGCAGCATGTGGGATCTTCCCAGACCGGGGCTTGAACCTCTATCTCCTGCATTGGCAGGCAGATTCTTAACCACTGCACTACGAGGGAAGTCCCTTTCTTACTAGTTTCAACACTGGAACAGTGTTAAGGAAAAAAATTTTCCAGTACAGTCAGTTCTTTTAAAAAATATCCTTGTCTACAATGTGTTCCAAAAATATAATTTCTGGGGATTTATCCTAAGGAAAAAAATATCTGACAATGATACTGAAGCTGTTGGTGGCATGGTATGAAATATTGTGAGAGATGGACTGTGGAGAAAAACTGCCTGAATTCAAATCTTATCACTGCCTCTTACTAGCTGTGTGATCTTAACGTCACTGTGCCTCAGTTGCTCTTCTGTAAAATAAGGATAAGTATAGTCACAGTGTTCTAATGAAGATTAAATGAGTCCAAATAGAAATGTGGTAAGAAGATCTAGTACTAGCTATTATTATATGCAAATATCTCATATTTATATTTATAACAACAAACACTATAAACAAACCTAATGTTTAGAAATAGTGGAATGATTAAGTAATTAATAGTCCACATATAGAAATCTGAAACCACTATGAGATCTTTCTTGACATGAGGAAATATTCATTCATAGATTAACACTAAGGGACTGAGTCCGATTATAAAAGTTATCAAAAGTAATTAGTTCTAATATTTGGTAAATATTCCAAAATGTTTATAGGAATCTAGTGAATTATACCTGATTTTTCCTTCATGCTAATTACATTTTGCAAATTTATACATGCACCATGAACCAAATTTTTATGTTGAGTATGTATTGTTTAAACAATCAGAAATGAATGGTTTAAAAAAATTAAGTCACTCGTGAAACAAATACACAGTAGCTACTTTATAATCTAAAATGTATTTTTCCTGAATTAGAGAAATTCCATATACAATGGATTAAAAATAGACCCAAAGTAAGTATATTATTGTACGTTTTCAGAAGACCAATGAAAAAGAGAAGAACCTGAAAACTTGCTGCTGTGGTTTGAACGTTCACGTCCCTCCAAATTTTTTATGTTGAAAACCTGATGTCCAAGGCAAAGGTACTAGGAGGTGGGGCCTTTGAGAGGTCATTAGGTCATGAGGGTGGAACACTCATAAACATAAAAGTCTTTGGCATTTTATTATTCCTAGCCCAAAAAGGAATAAGATGTTTCTAGAAAGGAGGGGAAATGGTCACAATGTCTCGAGTATGAATGATTACTGAATACTCAACAGCACATTGGAAGCTAAAAGACAATAGACTTTGTCTTCTAAATCCTGGGGGAAGGAAATTTTTTCAACCTAAAATCTTAAGTTAGCTGAATGATCAGTCACATACATATAACTTCTGACATGCAGGGACTCTAAACATTTGTCTTTTATACAATCATTCTCAGGAAGTTTTTGGAGGATATACTACACAAACTTGGATGAGCAGAACAAGAAAGAGAATGACTTAGGATACAGGAAACAGCATATCCAACAAAGGAGAGAGGCAAAGAGACTCCCTCAGATGATGAGAATGAAGATGCCAGGATGAGAGCTTATATTGGGCTAGAGGGAAAACAGTCTAAAATGGACTATATCAAACTGCTCTAGGAGGGCTTTATGGTAGAAGATTAATTAGAATGCTTGATTCATTTGGATTTATTGTAACATATTTTTAAATATTGACAAAGATATAAGGTTAAATAATAGAAAATATAAAGAGAATTTTTAAAATGGAAAAATTCAAGTCATTTATTAATTCTAGCAAAAAAGAAAGTTACACATGAGAGACATAATCATAGTAGACAACATGTCTAATTATAATGTAAATACTACATATTTAACTAATCAAAAGTACAACTTAACTACAAGCATACCTTGGACATATTGTGGGTTTGGTTCCAGACCACTGTAATAAAACAAATATCAATACAAAGCAAGTCACACTAATCTTCTGGTTTCCCAGTGCATATAAGTTATGTTTATACTATACAGTAGTCTAACTGTGCACTAGTATTGTCTAAAAAAATAATGTACATACCTTAATTAAAGATGCTTTATTGCTGAAAAATGCTAACCATCATTTGGACCTTTAGCACGTTGTAATCTTTAATCTTTAGCAAGCGATAAACTTGCCTCAATGTGATGACTACTGACTGATCAGGATGATGGTTGCTGAAGGTTGGGGTGGCTGTGTCAATTTCTTAAAATGAGACAACAATGAACTTTGCCACATTGACTGACTCTTCCTTTCATGAATGTGAATGATTTCTCAGTAGCGTGCAATGATTTTGATAGCTTTTACTTACAGAACTTCTTTCAAAACTGGAGTCAGTCCTCTTAAAACCTGCCCCTTCTTTATCAACTAAGTTTATGGAATATTCTAAATCCTTTGTTGTGTTTCCAACAATCCTTACAGCACCCTCACCAGGTGTAGATTCTATCTCAAGAAACAACTTTCTTTACTCATCCATAAGAAGCAACTCCCCATTCATTAACATTTATCCTGAGATTGTAGAAATTCAGTCCCATCTCCAGTCTCCACTTATAATTCTACCTCTCCTGCTATTTTCATCACATCTGCAGTTACTTCATCCACTAAAGTCTTGAACCTTTCAAAGTCATCCATGAGGGTTGGAATCAACTTCTCCCAAACTCCTCTTAAAGTTGACATTTGGACCTCTTCCCATGAATCACTAATGTTCTTCACGGCATCTAAAATGGGGAATCCTCTCCAGAAGGTTTTCAATTTACTTTGCCCAGATTCATTGGAGGAATCTCTATCTATGGCAATGGTAACCTTACAAAATTTCAGTAATAAGACTTGAAAGTCAAAATTACTCCTTGATCCATGGGCTGCAGAATGGATGTTGTGTTAGCTGGCATGAAAACAATATTAATATCGTTATACATCTTCATCAGACCTCTTGGGTGACTAGGTGCATTGTCAATGAGCAGTAGTATTTTGAAAGGAATCTTTTTTTCTGAACAGTAGGTCTCTACAGTGGGCTTTAAATATTCAATAAACCATGTTATCAACAGATGTGCTTGTCATCTAGGTTTTATTGTTTCATTTATAGAGCAGTCAGAGTACATTTAGCATACTTCATAAAGGCCCTAAGAGTTTCAAATTGGTATATGAGCATTAGTTTCAACTTCAATTCACCCACTGCATTAGCCCCTAACAAGAGAGTCAGCCTGTCCTTTCAAGCTTTGAAGCCAGGCATTGACTTCTCTTCTCTAGCTATGAAAGTCTTAGATGTCCTCTTCTTCCAAGAGAAGGTTGTTTTGTCTGCACTGAAAATTCATTGTGTAGTGGAGCTGCCTTCATTAATTACCTTAGCTAGATTTTCTGGATAACTTGCTGCAGCTTCTACATCAGCACTTTCTGCTTCACCTTACACTTTCTTGTCATGAAGTTGGCTTCTTTCCTTAAACCCATGAACCAACTTCTGCTAGCTTCAAACGTTGCTTCTGCAGCTTCCTCACTTCTCTCAGCCTTCATAGAATCGAAGAGTTAGGCTCTTGTTCTGGATTAGGCTTTTGCTTAAGGGAATGTTGTGGCTGGTTTGATCCATCCAGATCACCAAAACATTCTCTATATCAGCAATAGGCTGTTTCACTTTTTTATCATTTGTGTGTTCACTGGTGTAGCACTTTTCATTTCCTTCAAGAACTTTTCCTTTGCATTCACAATGTGACTAACTGTTTGGCGCAAGAGGCCTAGCTTTCTGCCTGTCTCAGCTTCAGATATGCCTTCTTCACCAAGCTTCATCATTTCTAGCTTTTGATCTAGTGAGAGACATGCTATTCTTCCTTTCACTTGAACACTTAGAAGCCACTGTAGGGTTATTAACTGGCCTAATTTCAATATTGTTGTGTCTCAGGGAATGGGGAGGTCTGAGGAGGGAAAGAGAGGAGGGAGAGAGCAGTCAGCAGAGCAGTACAACATTTATGATTAAGTTTGCCATTTCATGTTGTTGTGGTTCATGGCATCGCAAAAGAATTACAATAGTAACATCAAAGATCCCTGGTCACAGATCACCATAACAAACGTAAAAATAATGGAAACATTTGAAATACTGCTATAATTACGAAAATGTGACACAGCAAATGCTTTTGGAAAAATTGAGCTGATAGACTTGCTTGACACAGGGTTGCCACAGAATTTCAATTTGTAAAAGTAAGCAATATCTTCAAAGTGCAATAAAAAGAGGTATACCTGTACATTGGAAAGAAGGATACTTAGGTAAAATGTAATGAAGTGGGAGAAAGTGAAAGGCAACTAAATTTCCATCTTCCATAGTGGTAAGTAAGTAAGGCTTACAATGGGATATCAAGAAGTGAAAAAGTAAACATGCTATTTACAGAAATATAAAATTTATTCATCAGTACACAATGAGACAAATCCAGCATTAATAAGCCTCTTATTTACCACTCTTGTGCTAGGACACCCAGTCCTAAGTACTTTTCTGAATTTATTTCTGCAAAAGTAGAACAAAGGCCAATTATCCAGACACTTCTGAATAGCTCAGGCCATCAGACCCTTAGATAGATCAATTTTGGGTCATATTTTATGGGCCCTAAAACAGAAAAGAGCACAGCATGCTTAAAAAGCAGAAAGAGGCACATGTGGTTTGCAGAATAGTGTGCTATGAAAGAAGTTGCATAATACAAGGTTCAGAGGGTATTTGGGTGTGTGAGGACAGTGAAACTTTCAAATGACAGCTGAATTCTACCTCATGACATCTGTTATGTGAGAGAAAAATCAGTACCTGTGTATTATTTCAGATTTTCATTAATTACTGACAAATTAACCCTAATGAATACAAGAACCATGGGTTGAAACAGTAGGAAGAACCATACATTTCTTCTTCTGTCAGTATCCCTAAATTAATGAATAATATAGGAACTTTTGTTCCTTCAGCAGTATTGGCAAGAAAGACCCTTCCTATCCTTCCATCCTCCTCACTCTTACATACCCACGTTGATTGCTGAGTCTGAGCATGGGATTGCTGCATTCAGAGCTCAAATTTAGCTTTCTCGTTCTGCTTCTGTGTTCCACGAAGTAAGTGAACCTGGGTCATGGGCCACGCTAGTCTGGAGGTCTGCCTGACTTTGTCCTGGCTCTTAGGGTTCTTTGTACTTATTTAAGTACAAAGTACTCATTTAGTACAAAGAAGGCCTTCATGCCTCATGTAGCTACCTAAGAAGTTACTACAAAAGATGTAGAATAACCCTGCGACACCTAAATAATATAAACTGCTGGATTAAGAATCTCTATAGCAAAAATTCACAACAAAACAGAATAAAACAAAAACATTCAAAAGCAAAATGTCTTCTTGCTATAGTCTTTGCCATGTATGCTTACTTCATAATCAAAGGGCTAATCTGAATTTCCATAAAAAACAAAATTTTCTACATCTCTAAAATTTTATTATGTACCTATGAAACAGCTTGCATAATATGAGCTTCCTATAAATTTTGTGTTATATACTCCTGGGAGAGTATTCAACTTTATCTAGTTTTTTTTGACTGTTTTCTTGTATTGTCCCCACTCACTCATTGACGTCTTTTAAAACATCACAACTTGGTCACCATAACCGTGGTAATACATTGTAGGATGCACTGGGTCCATACATAGAGAAAAGTATTTGTAGTGTAAGCAGCAGAAACCCTAGGGATCCTGACTTTGAGCCAGCAGGAGGTGACCTAAGGGCAAAGTGTGTTACAGACCAGATGCTAACTGTGAAGTTAGTGACATCCAAGATGGATTTGTGTTGTAAGTGAGAATTCCAGAAATTATTAGGAAATCAGATTCTGTTAAAAAAAAAAAAAAAGCCTGTGTGAACTTCAAGCCATTGTGATTTTTGTCATTAAAATGTTTGTAAACTCATAGGTTGTTGAGGCCCAGAAGAAAACATCTACAGTGACATAATGGCCATTGATTTACTTCTCAAAATACATTCCTAAGTAGTTTGACATTCTGAAAATGCTTTTCCATAATGCCTGAACATTATACAAAATTGTGAAAGTTGAGTGAGTTCTGCAAAAGGTGACTAGAACAAAAGTTACATTAATTAGTTTGTATTCATGATATTCCCTACTCAAAGAGAATATTGCTATTACCAGATTAATATTTCTCATTCTCCCCCTGAAATCTTTAAGGGTTCTAGCTTATTAAAGGCTAAGTTAACTTTCATAATACAAGATTGGAGAGAAAAGGAAATGGAGAAAAAAAAAATGTTTGTTGGGGATGGAGGAAGAGTGATGACTATATCTGATAAATAGGATAGGGATTTGAAGGGGGATGTTATAAATATTGCTGAGAATTACACACTTTGATTCTCTTCAGAATTCTGTGAAAAATATAAGTCAATGGTTTTCAACTGTTTGGAAAATACTTTAGTTGCTGAACTGTATTTGTTTGACTTCTAAATGGTTCAGACATACTCACAGATCTAAGTAATACTACCTCTGTAAATAAGTAAATAAATTTATTTACACCTATAAATGGATAGCTAATCCTACTTCACTTTAGCAAAATATTCATAAGATTGCTATAATATATTCAGGATGAAAACTGAGAAACAGTTGAAAATGTGTACTTCCTCAGCAATGATTTTTCTAATATTATTTCCACTTATCTCAAGATGATTATTTGAGTTATCCAATAGTTAACTATGTAACTCTACATATTTTTCTTATGTAAGAATCCTTGGAACAGTATGCAGTATTTTTACGTTTTAAGCTCTTTCGATGCTGAAATTAGATTTGCTTTTCAGGAGTCATCTGGCCACTTTTGACAATGGTAATTTCTAAGCTATCTTATACATTCTATAAACTGATAAAGAAAATTCTCATATACAAAATTTTAAGTCCAGCTGTTTTCCATTTTCATGTTTCATGTACAAACTTGCTTACAAGTCACCAAAATAGAATTATGTGACTCATAAGGAAATGTTTTCTCATATTCTGAAGATTGTTAGAAAAGAATCACTGAGTATGGCCAACCTATTTTCTTGGTGAAGGGAGACAAATTCATAAAGTAATATAGCTCATGTGAACTTTTGGTGGAGCACACTTTTCTAAAAACAAGACTTTAAACATATTTAACTTCAATACCCTTCAGAGCCAACTTCTTTTCTACAATCTGTGTTAATTCACTGCTTGTCTCTTGCTTCACCATTTCCAAGAAGTTTTAGACTCCTATAACTCCACAGCTTATGTGTGAATATAAGTTACTATTGCAGTACCTTCAAGAAAGACCTGGCCATCTAGTTGCAAGGAGGGTAGTTAGCTGACAGCCTCCAGCTGTTAGCACCTGGGGGATCTGCCTCACTTTTGAACCAAGGTCAAGTACTTCCAGAGTAGCCCCTGCCAATGACTGAGTAGAGTGAAGACTGCAGGGCCTGGCAATTTCTGCACAGTGAGAGACTTACCTGACTTGTAATCTGTGCTCCAAAGCTCCCCTTTGGGTGACTGAGAGTCTGTCATAAATGCGTTATAGTCTGAGACTCTCTGCCCAATCCTGCTTTCTCTGATCCCAGGGGTTACCTCTCAATAAATCTCTTACACTTCTAACTTAATTTCAGCATCTGACCAGAGATTATGAAAGACTCCATACATCCAACATCAAAAATACATGTCTGGACCTTATTTACACAGTTGATGATGTGAGAGGAAAGAACTCTGGACTCGTAGCTAGAGGATATGGGTTTAAGTCTTGTTTCCTACATTTTCTAACATCCTGCCTTGGTAAAATCATTTAACCTCTCTAATGGTTAGTGTCCTCAGCAGTAAAATAAGTATTTAAATATCTCCATGCCCAGATGATAGCTTGCGGCTAAAATGAAAGCATGTATGGTGATGGGATTTTGAGAAATGCTCTAATACATGGGTTTATTAAACAAAGTAAATGATCATCAAACTATAACTTTGCATTTTTAAATCTCACTCTCATCCCATCCTGTTAATATTATTGTCCTTAAGGTGTTAGAGAAATAGAACAGTTCATATGAATGAATAAGATTTATATGAACCTTTAACTGAAAGAAAACATCAACACTCATCATTCTGTAGAAAATATTATCTTATTTCTCCAGTCTTTTAAGTCATAATGCATATATTTTCAGGTCACCATTTGTGCAAAAACGTCAAAGCAGAGTGACTAAGTGCTGAGAAATCAAACATGAATAACACAGGATTTCTGCACTTACATTTCTCCAAGTCTAGTGAGGAAGTCTGCAATGTCAACAGTCACAGACAAACTGTGAGAAAGTGAAGTAAGTACATAAGTTACCAAGATAGCACAGGGAAGGGATCTTTCAGGGATCAGGGCTGATTATATAAAGGAGGTGATATTTAATCTTAATGTGAAACTGTAGCTAAGCATTCACCAGCCCAAAAAAAGCGAACTGTGGAAAAAGCAGGTAGATGAGCTGGTATTTACAAAGGTCTGAGGGTATAATAGAGCAAGGTTCTTTTAAGTAACTTAATTTGTTTTATTTGTAATGTTGGTATATATGGTGGTTGTGTAGGAAAGAAGGACATGAGTACCCGGAAGAGATGGGAGTAAAAAAACGCAATTAGGTCATGAGGTCTCCTGTGTATTATGCTAAGAACTTTAAGTTTGGTGGAGTGGGAAGCAGAGGACAGTATTTTTAAAAAGAGACAAAATTAGCTCCTTTATATTGAAGAAATTTTACTCTGACAGTAGCATACAGATGGGAAATAAGTGGGGGATGAAGAGGTCAGGACTATAATAATGAAATCATGGTAGTGGTGACAGTTCCATGCAAAAAAAAAAAAAGACAAATATTAATGACAGCAATGACATGTATTGGTTACTAACTGGATGTGAGGTAGAGGGAGTGGCATAGGGCAGAAGAGGAAAATCCTGAAGTGGCTTTCTGATTTCTAACTTAGGTGATTAGATTGTGACAATGAAGAGGAGGGGAAATAGTTTTTATTTTTAGAAGGAGTACAGATTATTTTTAGAAGGAATATGGATTAGAGCTCAGTTCTGGATGTAATAAATCTGAATTGTCCTCAAGATATTCTGAGGTGTGCAAGTGTAGTAGGATTTATTTCTCTTATTCCGGAGCTTTTCTGGTCTTCAGCTTATGTTGGAGCCTGTAAGAAACTTGGGAATCAACTATACAGAAAAGAATTAAAGCTATAGGAGTCTACCAATTTGTCTAGGGGGAAAGAATGGGGATAAAAAGAGAATTTGGGGCTTCCCTGGTGGTGCAGTGGTTGAGCGTCTGCCTGCCGATGCAGGGGACACGGGTTCGTGCCCCGGTCCAGGAGGATCCCACATGCTGCGGTGCGGCTGGGCCTGTGGGCCATGGCCGCTGAGCCTGCGCGTCCGGAGCCTGTGTTCCGCAACGGGAGAGGCCACAACAGTGAGAGGCCTGCGTACAGCAAAAAAAAAAAAAAAGAGAGAGAGAGAATTTGGGTGTTACCATAAAAAATCGTTAAAAAGAAGAGATCTATTTGTAACACAAATAGAGAAATGGTTCACTTTTATTTTTTCACAACAAAACTAATTGAGAGTATATTTCAGCCCTTCTTATCCAATGAAAAATTCAATTATATGAGTTGAAGGAAGGTCTTTATGAAATAATACATTTCCTTGAACTCACTATTTTCTTCCACCATGAATTTTGACATAAAAATAAGTTTAAGTAATTCTATTTCCCCCAGTTTCATGTGTAGAGGTAAACTTTGGCGATGACGACCTGAGCCACAGCTGGCAGGACACTCCTGGCTGCTAGCAACCGTGGTCCTCAGTCTTCAGGATTGGAACCTTGGTTATCTCCAGCTTTGTCCCTAACACTTGCTCCTGGTGAACCAATCTGGAACCCAAGGGAAGCAGAGTGCCTGTGTCACCAGACCTAGCAGACAGGTGCCTCCCCTTGCTCTTTGCATTGGAATGAAAACTAAAACAGGAAATGCAATATCATTCTTCTCTTTACAGAGCAAGTTTCTATCTGGAATAAAGTAAATCCTCTTGGAAATAAAATAATTAAAGCACAATTATCTGTATCTACAAGACTTTCTTTGGTTCTTACAGGTTACTTGTCTTCATATTAGATGAACACATGGTACCTTAACTGCCTTTACTTTGAGCTTTGTTATAGCAAACATCAGAGACTTACTTGTATTATGTCTTACAACTGATTGAGAAGATCACTAACACATTCTCCTAACTTTCAGTTACTAGCATTTATCATTAGCATGCATTTAAAGTTGTAGTTTAAGTTGATTCAAAGTGAAGGTACTATTACAATGATGTTTTTCAATACATGCTAGATGTCTATTTCCCTTTAACTAATAGTAAGAAGAAGCTCTGGGTTTCTCTGAACACAACTATCTATCTAAAACACAAAACTATATATTTTATGTCTTTTGTTTCTGCTAAATTGCCATCGTTATTTTCAAATATATTTGCATGTCACTTACTTTCTTTGTGCTTAATTTATAGGCAAGTTTAGAACTTATGCTCTGGGCTGCTGGCAAGTTCTTTTACTTACAGTCTTGAAGTCTTCCACTGCTGGAAAGAAATTAGGTAGACATAAGATAAAAATGATTCTATCTAGATGCAGAGAAATGTAATCCCTTTCACAGACTTCTCAAAGAACAGTGAAAGATGAGCGGATCTAAAGATCTAAAAAGACAGCAATATAAAAAGAAGTATTGAATTAGTGTTGGCTAGGTGACATTTCTGCAAATGTTTCCATGTGTTTGGAAAATATATTTTAATAAACATTCTAGAATAACGTGAAGAAAAATAAAGATGCTTTTGGGAGTGGGAGGGATGCTTTGGACATCATCACATTCCAAATTCTCATTATCTCTTCAAGTATGACCTACATCATTTATGGATAAAATAATATAAAGAAGAAAAAACTATCTGTGAGATCACTGAAGTCTGCCTTTCTGTAGGAGGTATAATGACCTTGCTTCTACGTGCTATTCATAGTGAATAAACAGGTATATATATATCAGATAGTTTATTTTTACTATTTTTTCTTGGTTTCAACTTAATCAAAACACACATCACCAAAAAAATGTCAAATTAACTATTTAAAAAGTTTGAGTGATTTATTTTTCAGTAGGATTCCCTGATGTATGACTCATGAGAAAAGAACTTATCGCATAAAAATATTCAGGTAGCAGACGTAAATGCGAGAATTTTGTTCAAGTATCAATTCATTTGCAAAACACTGTGTAATCTAAAGTTGGATATTTAAGGAAAGCTCATCAGGTGAAGTATTATTTAAGGAGCCTTTGTGGCAAATGTCCTATAATTAAACATTTTTAAGAGACCACCTGCACATTTAATAGCCTGTTAATCTTGATAAGATATATTTTAAACTATAAAGGTCAAATTATGTTTGGCCATTGAAAGATGAGTTAAAATATAAATAAATATAAAAATAAAGCAAAGTAAGTAAGGTATTTAAATGATCATTTCCTATTTTTAAATTTCTGAGCAGTTAGGTAAACGCAACTCTTTTACTCCATCTCTCATTCTCCCCAAAAGAAGTGCTGGAAGAAATAGAATCAACTAGAATGATGGCCAGACTGTATGGAATCAATTATACCTGGCAATAAAACTAAAAGGATAGTGTTTCTTTTGTGCAATATTTTCCACATTGGTTCCAGCAATTTGTGCATCATTAGTAACATCTGTGACAGAAAAAAATCAGTTAAAGCTAAAGCTAGTTTAAAAACAAACAAACAAACAAACAAAAAATCAGTCAAAGCAAGGAAGGGGCCAAAAGAGAGAGAGAGACACACACACACACACACACAGAGAGACATACAGAGAGAGAGAGAGAGAGAGAGAGTGAGGGAAAGCTTTGGCCCATCCGTTTTCTGACTTCACCTTCAGTTTGCCCAAAGTTGTTTCCAGTAACATGAAATCACAAAGGAAGCTGGGGAAGGCTAGATATATGAAATGTGTCTACCGTATATATGTACAGGAGTTTACTAAATACAATCATGTTTTCACTCCCTTTAGTAATGTGGGGAGGGTAAGCAATTCTTTGGATAATTTGCTTGCTTAGGGGAGGCTAATTGTACATGGACCACTTAACTCTTTACTCCTATTTGGCATGCTTTGTATAATAGCTACTCCTGCTGACAAACTGCATCGGTGATCAGCAGATGTAAATTATGTGTTACTATAACATTTCCATCAAGATAGTATGTTCAATGTTGTCTTACTTACATAGGTAAATAGTTCTTCATGGGAAGTAAATGTAATGACTAGTCCTACAAGTAAACATTGTTTTCTTTTCTTTGGGGTCAATTTCAATCCTAGTTTTTCACCCACGCAGTGAGCCTGGGTTTTGGGATAGTCATGTTGTGGATAAAATTTCAGTAGGAGTCCCACCTGACCAACAAGAGTATTTTGGCCCATGCTAAATGCCTGCATGTTTTCTTTGAAAACATTATTTCAACTGTAACCTTTCACAGTACCAGCACTAATGCTTCAAGGAAGCATATCCTTCTCTAAGGATTTCACTGAAAGAAGAACACAAAGCATGTTCAATGCAATTTATTTATCATGATTTCACCTCCTACTCTGTGCCAGGCACAATGTTTAATGCAGAGGTTAACAAAATAAAATATAAAATGTTAATAAAGAACCCAAAATACAAAATAAATTTCAAACTGAAGCCAAATAAGAAATACATGAGGGTGTGCTTGTCTCCATGTTTAGCAGCAGGCATGCCATCATGTAAAACCTGTTGCTAAAATTCATATCTTAATTTTGAGGTGAACAGTTCTTTGTTCTTGAATATTTCAAACAGTTCAGAGTGAGCTAATATAATTTATTAAAGGCTAAAGATTGAGTATCTCTAGCAGTCAAAATCACTTCAAGCTTAACTTGGGATAAACTCACTATTTATGGATTCTACATCATATGCCTTGTCTGTTTCCTGGCAATGGGAACTAGAAAGACTCTTCTCATTTGAAGACTTAATAATATGTGGTAGTGTCGGCAGCAGTCAGATTGAAATGACCTATTAGGGTTGGCACTTGCACTAGCCCTTTGGATATTATCAGAAGATATTCTCCTGTCTTTTCACTGTGGAAACACAGCAATATTCACCAGACACGTAGATACAGACATGACATTGCTCAGTGACTTCTCATCTCTGTGGTACTCTCAGTTTACGTACCGGTTACCTACCAGACAGGTTGGAGAGAAGTGAAATAAAATCTTTTAGCTGTTGGAATATGTAAATTTATATTATTTAATAAAGTTTGTCATTTTGTCTCTAAGTAAGAATGATAGTTGTAGACTGGTATAAGGCTAGGACAGAAAAAAAAAAGCAGTCTTTTAAGAATTCTATTTTTGCAGGATTATTTTCTAACTGCCTAGAGGAAACTTCTTGAATTATTTGATAAAAACTAATAAATATCTTAATTTCTTAAATGTCAGGGTATGAATGTTAAGAGAAGATGGAGGTAATAAGTCTAAAGGAAACATTATCTTGAAACTCTCAGGACTGCTATGGCTGAACTTGAATAATTTGGAATAAAACATGTATGAACAGACCAAGAATATTAAAATTTAAGAAATCTGTTGACACTGGCTAGTTGAAAGATATCTTGAGGCTTTCCACTTACAGGAACTATCTTACCTCCCACTATATAAACAATATTTTTCTCTGATCTGCATTCTGCAGTTAAGTGCATTCCTCTGGCATTTTAACTATGCAAGCATGATAACCTACTAGATAGTATGAAAAACCACAGATGTATGTAATTGGCCTAGCTAAAACACATTTGAAATTCATTCTCATTTTCTATTGGATAGCCCTAAAATATTGACTATTTTTTTCTTCTATTAAAATTAAGCAATAGTTTTCCCATTTCCCTACTTCAGACAGGCTAAAAATAATTGGTTCACTTTAAAAGAAATGGAAAGGAAATTTTATGTTCTCCTAGTCTAACATCTGAAGTAACTAACATAATAACATAATAAATCTTATCTAAGATTTTTATTTTCATTAGAATTGTTTCATTTTTTAATATCTATGTATTAGTCTATCTTAAACAAAATTTTCCTTCAGTTTTATCCAAACAGTGATGCTTTGAAGTATACATATTGAGTGTATATTTCTTTTTTAATAGGCCAGTGTGATTTGAGTAAAAGTTTCCAAGACTTATTATATTTAGAACTTGAACTTAACTTTTAAAATTTTATTGTAATACGTAACCGTTATTCTGAGTTTCTTAATGATAAGAATGAAAAACCTTCTGAATATTAGCACCAGATTTTGGAGTACTGACACCACACATCAGTTGCATAACACACACAGAGGACAGACTTTCTATTTCTTTATTCTAGAGAATATAGACTTTCTTTAGGCACAGGTATGATGGGAATTTTGCCCTAGATTTCCCCAAATAGGTGTGCCAAGACAGATGATAGAGGGAAAATGCTTGGGTGTATGTATTTGGTATTGGGTGACAAAGATTTGGTGAAAGGACTGGAGAAAATTGTGAGCTGTCCTATAGCCTCAGGCAATAACGACATACCTTTTTTTCTTTTTTTTCCTAGTGTTACTGATCAAGGAAAATGAAGACTTAGCTGCTAGAAGCTGTCCCTTGGCCCAGGCAACAGGACACATATACAAAATCACTGACTTATCTAGTGGCTGCACTAGTACCAGCATGGATAGGTCAGACCAACTCACTCAATCTTTCACTCTGTGCTTAGGCACAATTTGGTCTCTTCCTTTTTATTCTTCCAACCACTATTTATTAAACAGATAGCATGCATACTATGTGAGCTACTGGAAATATCAAGATGAAAAAGCAAATATTCTTAACTTGATTGGCTTACCTTCAGGGGAGGATAGTTTGTAAATAAACAAGTAGAGCCCATGTGGGAAGCTAGCATCTCACCCATGGCTACCTTGAGGCTGGACCCAACACATTGTCATGTATCAACTCTTTCACTACCATCACCACAACTATTGCAATTTTGGAAGTACTTCTGTATGTAATGCATTTTCCTTTTCTATATCTGGAATCACTTCTTTAAAATCAGAGAGTTCTATTTTATTTTCTAGACTCGTTATCTATTTTTCTTTGTCTACTGACCCCATTTACTCCCTTCTTCCTCCTTTATGGCATCAGGCAACTTGGTACTGGCCCTCAACTTGCATACCCCAGACAACAAAATTAAAAGGTAACCTGGCTGCTATCTTTCTTGAGAAACATTTCTTCAATTTAAGAGCATCTCAGGCCATAACTCCAGCAACCTATAAGTCAGCACTCTCTCGTTTAGGAGCAGGGGCTGAATCCTTTTAAGAAAATCACATTTCTTTATGCTAGTAACACAAAACAGCAAGATATTTGCCTTTATAGAAGTTTTTGTAAAATGAAATAGAAGCAGTGCTTAATCACTCCTGAACCAATCCGGAAAGACTTCACAGAGGAGGTAGTGATTGAATTGAGATTTAAAGGATGAGCAATGGTTCACTGAGCAGAAAGGAAGTGGGAGTAGCCTCCAGGCATAGAGTTCAATTCCTCTACTTCCTTTCCTCTCACAGATGCCAGAAAACCCTCTAGCCCCCGTCCCTGTTCTTTGTTCCTTCCTCTGTGCCACTTTCCACCCCTACACTGTCCTGCTTCTCCTCTTAGCCCTTAGCTAGGTGAACGTGTTGTCCTCTCCCAGGGAGGCAACTTGTAGATTTTTTTTTTTTCTGGCTCCAAAGAAAAACAGGGAACAAAACTCAACATCTCTTCAACTTACCAAGGTGTTTTGGTGTCTGTGGCAGGAGTGGGTGGTACATACATATTGGGAGGGCTAGCAGAAGAATAGTACAAACTGACAAAACAGAAGAACATAACAGGACCTGGGACATTTTAAGGGATTCAAGGGAGAGACAAAGGCACAGATGACTTGTGAAGTTAAATGAAATAGTACTTGTCTTTCCCATGTATCAGTGACTCACGAATAGAGATTTAACCACATAGCAGGGAAAGTTGCCAAGAAATCTAAATAACAACCAAAAAAAGATACATTAAAAATAATAGTAATTCAAACTTTATGTAAATTCCCTTAATTTTTTCCTAGTTACTGTGTTGGATATAATGCGTGCACAAAGCAATAAATGTCATAGCAATATTTTTATAAGATTCTTTTTAAATTTCAGAAGTGAATTTAAAAATTGCTCATCAATACCTTTAGTGATACCACTGAACACCAAACTAATGAATATATGGGTGTGTGTCCTTAATTTTACTCTCCAATATTTGGAAATCTGGATTTCTAGAAAAGAAACATCAGAGAACAATTATTCACCTCATCCAGAAATCACTAAAGAATTCCATTAACTCATAAGTTCCTCTAGGAATTTACAAAATATGTATGGATTTGAAAATTTTTAAGGAACATAATTGTAAAAAGAAAGAAAGAGGGAGAAAAAGAAAGAAAGAAAGAAGAAAGAAAACATACAATTTTAGAGACAATATTTTAATTATCAGTCTTATGTAGTGTGCATAAAATGTCAATTCCTCAACTTTTTTTTAACCCATGAGTTGGAATTAGTTTTCTTCTTCTTTGCCACCACTGAACTTTGTTTTATCTCTTACTATGTTCCTAATATCTTTGTTGCTTGTCATATACAAGTCAGCTTCCCCAGCAGATTTTTAAGGGCTAATCCATGCCATATTTATTTTCTCTTTCTCATAATCAATAGCAAAGTATATGAAACATACTAAAGGTACAGTTAACACTTGCTGACATGAACATGGGAGTAATCAAGATACATATTGGAATTTAGACATAGAAACTGAAGGAGACAAGATAGAAAAAAAAAGAATATGTTATAACTGAGACTGTTTTAACAGTTACTTTAGGAATGATTTAAACTAGATCTTTGTTCTCTGGAGTTGATTTCTAAGCCAACAAGCATATATTTCAAATGTTTCTATTTTGCTTTAGTAAGAAGAAAATCATGGGATAACTATCAATATGCCATATTATCCATAATAATATTTTTAATGTCATCTAAATGGGGTAAGGGAATGTGTTTTTTAAATAAGTAATTCAATCCAGAAGTGTGAGTAAATAATTCAATACATAACTAAGTAAAAATTCCAACCCACTGTGTGTGTAAAAAGCAACACCAGGGGCAGATAATGGCAAATAAATTCAAGATCTAGACTCTCAAATTAAGCAATTTACATTCTAGGTAATTAATGTTTTTAGCATATATTTTTTAGTTAAATTTCCTTACTAAAAATCTGTTCAGTGCTTCTGTGGTAGTGCAGTGGATTAGAATCTGCCTGCCAATGCAGGGGACACAGGTTCAGTCCCTGGTCCAGGAAGATCCCACAGGCTGTGCAGCAGCTAAGCCCATGCACCACAACTACTGAGCCTGCGCTCTAGAGCCTGCAAGCCACAACTACTGAAGCCCGTGAACCTAGAGCCCACGCTCTGCAACAAGAGAAGCCACCGCAATGAGAATCCTGCACACCACGACCAAGAGTAGTCCCCGCTCGCTGCAGAGAAAGCCCGTGCACAACAATGAATACCCAACGCAGCCAAAAATAAATAAATAAAAATTAAAAAAAAAAATCTGTCCAATTTTTGCTCCTTCCAACATTATGAGAAAGAAGCCATTTTCTGACACCCGTACTAAGAAATGATATTATGTCTTTTTTTAAAAAAAAATTGTCAATATGATGAGTTAAAATTGTTTTTAATTATTTTAATATACATTTTTCTAATTATTAGTGAGGTTGAGCTTCTTTTAAATGATTATAGGCCATTACTATTTTTTCTTTTGTGATTTGTTTATTCATATTTTGGCTTCTTTCCATTGAGTTTTTTCTTTAAAAGAAGAATTTTACATATTTTAAAATATAATTTAAACCTTTATTATATATACTGCAAATATTTACTCGGCCTTTTTATTTATCTTTTACATTGCTTTATAATATATATTGTTGTATAGATATTTTTATTTTAACACGGGCTAATGTATCTGTCTTGTTTCTTAGAGTCTGCATTTGGGGTGTTATTTGATATGACCTCCAATCACATACCTCAAAATTATGATTATATCCCTCAGTTCTGCAGTTAATGTTATATAGGTTTTTAAACAAATATTTGAATCTTTAATTTAACTAAAATTAATTTTTATTTTGTGAATATTTTAGGGTAGGGATTTAAATTTACAGTTTTCTCTAGATGAAAGTCAGCCAAATATCCCAACATAATTTAATGTCTTCTCCATTTTTTTTTTTTAATCTGGAACAGTTCAGGGAGACATATAGCATGGGCTTATCTGAGAATGGTTATGGATGAAGGGGTAAACAACACAGATTCTTTTGGGGATGAGAGTACAAGAGGTTAGAAGGAGATGACACTTGCAGGGTATTACAGTTAGGTGAGGTTTGGTTGGTTTCATCAGGTCCGTTTCCTAAATGAGCTGGGACACTTTAGTCTCACACATATTCAGTTAAGACCTAGAAGCAAGTCAGTTCTTTTTTCTTGATCGCAGAAGTGTGTGCCTGAGAAGACGGACAGCTCTGATGTTGCAGCAACAAGAGAACGAGCTTGAGTATTCTGGATCGGTGCACACATGTGGTGGGCATGGCTGATGGCAAGTAACAAGAAACAAGCCTGCAGCTCCCATGCCCTGTGGTGGATAGTGATGTCTGCAGGCCTCATGTAAGTCTCAAGCATTTTTGGGGTGGCTGGCCAGGCTGTCTCCCTACATGAGTCAGAAAGAACAGACCCAGCTAATATATTAAATAAATTCATTCCATAAAATTTATAGATATGTATTCAGTTAAGATGTCTGAAAGAGGGATGAGAGTAGACTGGGGTCAAAGAATGAGTAAATAAGTTGTATCCCATAAATGAAGCTGTAATAACTTCTATTCATCAATGTAAATACTGCTTATGTTCCCACCAACATTTGTAATACCTTCTTAAGAGAATAAATTGCTTGTAAAGCAATATTTTGCATATTTTCTTTTCCCAAATTGCAGACTACAAAAGATTTCTAATTCATTTATTTAACTTAATTTTTGATTCATTGCTAAAATTTAGTGTCATATTTTAATTTTAGTATTGTTTAGTATCATATGTAAAAAATTACCTAGGAAATTTAAACGTTTTTATACTGTGTTATAAAAAACTATAGTTTAAAATATTTAGAAATTTTCATTTTATAGAATTACAAACCCAAATAGATTATTATCTCACCGACCTTAATCTTAGCACCTGAGTTTACTAAAATTCAACATCACAAATCTAAATTAATATAAGTTTATCTCTGTCTTCTTAGGTACAGTCTTGGATCATCAAGTTATCTTCATGTCAGGAAGCAATAGTTACAAATCCAATTTAGCACAATGAGTGACTTAACTTTATCCTATTGATGTAAATATCACGGTGTGCTGGGAGTGGAAGAGAAAATTGTGGCAAAATCAGATACAGCAGAAAACAACCAATAATGCAGCAGGAAATTTGCAAATATTGAGTGAGAAGGAGAAGATTTTAAGTGCATCATCTCCAGCCTTCTTGATATACAAATTGACAAACTGAGGCATGTAAAGATTAAGTGAGTTGCCTGTAAAGTGTAGCTAATTTGTCCAGAGCTGAGACAAGGGCCCAGGTCCCTGAATTCTAATAGTCCAGGATTTTTTTTCTGATATTTATCTACCTGGTTAGGTGTAATATATTCCAATTCTTGAATTTAAAAAAGGTTTTATTGATACTCCTTGTTGTAGAAAATATTTTATAGTTTAAGGAAAGAATGAGTTCTAGAGATGGATGGTATAGAGCAAATCCTAACTATTGTTTCCTAGTGGTATGACTATGGCATGACACTTGATCTCTCTAAGCATCTCTTTCTCCCATTGGCAAAAATGGGAATTATTATTTTATCTACCACAAAATCCATCATAGGCCTCAAATGAAGTAATCTGTTTTAAAGGACTTATATTAGTACCCCAAATCTATTGATCACTGATCTATTTCATCACAGTCTCAAATTTTGTTATTCAATGTGACTGTTCTCTAGCACTTCTTGTTTTTAATTGTATTCAGTTTATCCTATATAATGTTCTTTGATAGATAGTCTGACTCATTCTTGAAATTAGCATATATCTCAACTCAGATAAATGCTTTTTCATGAATCCACAGGGAGGATCCATGTTCCTTTGAAAATTACAATTTAATATAACATTGTTTTACACATGTTAGGAAGAGACACACTGAACCCATGTTAGTCATTCAGTGAATATTTATGAACTTGCATTTCAGTAAAAGGGGATATCACTTACACATATTTAGACCTGAAATAAAATCCTGGGATGTATATGCACCATACCCAGATTCTGAAACATGGTGCACATGTATAATATATTATATATCTTTGGAATTCTTTGATTTAGCATATATGTAATTTCATAATTTATTTAATTTCGTGAATTTTTCCAAATTTATTTTTAATTGGTTGTGATTTTCTTATATGTAAAACCACTTTTACAACTGTGGGAAACATCTAAGTATATTTCTGAAATTTATAATCTGATAACTTGGTTCAAAAAAAATTGTCTCTTAAAAATAAACTGCCGTTACAAAAGACCCCGAAGAGCCAAAGCAGTCTTGAGGGAAAAAAATGGAGCTGGGGAAATCAGACTCCCTGACTTCAGACTATGCTATAAAGCTACAATAATCAAGACAATATGGTACTGGCACAAAAACAGAAACATAGATCAATGGAACAAGATAGAAAGCCCGGAGATAAACCCACGCACCTATGGTCAACTAATCTATGACAAAGGAGGCAAGGATATACAATGGAGAAAAGACAGTCTCTTCAATAAGTGATGCTGGGTAAACTGGACAGCTACATGTAAAAGAATGAAATTAAAACACTCCCTAACACCATACACAAAAATAAACTCAAAATGGATTAGAGACCTAAATATAAGACCAGACACTATAAAACTCTTAGAGGAAAACATAGGAAGAACACTCTTTGACATAAATCACAGCAAGACCTTTTTTGATCCACCTCCTAGAGTAATGGAAATAAAAACAAAACTAAACAAATGGGACCTAATGAAACTTCAAAGCATTTGCACAGCTAAGGAAACCATAGACAAGACGAAAAGACGACCCTCAGAATGGGAGAAAATATTTGCAAATGAATCAACGGACAAAGGATTAATCTCTAAAATATATAAACAGCTCATGCAGCTCAATATTAAAAAAGCAAACACCCCAATCCAAAAATGGGCAGAAGACCTAAATAGACATTTCTCTAAAGAAGACAAACAGATGGCCAAGAAGCACATGAAAAGCTGCTCAACATCACTAATTATTAGAGGAATGCAAATCATAACTAAAATGAGGTATCATCTCACACCAGTTAGAATGGGTATCATCAGAAAAGCTACAAACAACAAATGCTGGAGAGGGTGTGGAGAAAGGGGAACCCTCTTGCACTGTTGGTGGGAATGTAAATTGATACAGCCACTATGGAGAACAGTACGGAGGTTCCTTAAAAAACTAAAAATAGAATTACCATATGATCCAGCAATCTCACTACTGGTCATATACCCAGAGAAAACCATAATTCAAAAAGACACGTGCATCCCAATGTTCATTGCAGCACTATTTACAATAGCCAGGTCATGGAATCAACCTAGATGCCCATCGACAGACGAATGGTTAAAGAAGATGTGGTACATATATACAATGGAATATTACTCAGCCATAAATAGGAACAAAATTGGCTCATTTGTTGAGACGTGGGTGGATCTAGAGACTGTCATGCAGAGTGAAGTAAGTCAGAAGAGAAAAACAAATATCGTATATTAACGCATATATGTGGAACCTAGAAAAATGGTACAGATGAACTTGTTTGCAGGGAAGAAATTGAGACACAGATGTAGCAAACAAACGTATGGACACCAAGTGGGGAAAGTGGCGGGGGGGTGGGGATGGTGGTGTGATGAATTGGGCGATTGGGATTGACATGTATACACTGATGTGTATAAAATTGATGACTAATAACAACCTGCTATATAGAAAAAATATATATATATTATTCAAGTCATCCAAAAAAACCCCAAAAATACTGTCCTTGCCAGGTACTGTGGTAGATGTTGGAGATAAAAGAAAGTGAAAACAGTTTCTCAAAATGCTTACAGATATGACAGTTTATATATATTTTATTAGAGACAAATGCTTATCTATCTAGGATGTGTAGGGAAAGAGCTATTCTAAACTAGTAATGTGAACGGTTTTGATTCTGTGTTTCTAAATTAGTAAAGTTGACTTACCTGCAAATTCTTAGTTTTCTGCACATAAAACTCAAGACAGAAGTTAACATAGAGAGGTGACATGGTTAACAGCCTGGGTTCTGCAAACAGACGTATTTGGTTGCAATGACTCCTTATTCAATATTTATATGGATAAACTGGGCAAATTACCTACCTTCTTCAATACTCAGTGTTCACATAGTGAAAGTACACATTGTATTTCTATGTGGATCAAGTTAGAAGTGATAAGGCATGCAAAAATCTTAGCACAGTGTCTGACACATATAATGTTTATTTTTGTACCTTAATTTTTATTCTTTTGTGTACTTCTCAAATCACTAGCAAATAAGACTAGACATTCTTATAAAAATCTTTTCAGTGGCCTCACACAAAACATAACACATTCTTGACACATACATCATTTTCATGATTGACATAAATTCATGGAAATCTTCATAAGCAACTGGATAGCACACGATTAGAAAAAGTAGTGACCTTTTGAACTTACATTCTTAATATTCCTAATTACAAAATATTCTTTTGTTTCTAAGAATATAGTCAATGCAGTTATTGTTTTTTTTTAATGTGGTTGTTAATTTTATAAAATATTTCCCAAATTCTTTTACAGGAAATAATAAAAAGGAGCTCTGTTTATTTGTGTAAGTTTGAATACAAATAGGGTTTCTTGCCAGTGACACAAAATAGAATGCCATTGTGTTTAACAGTATGCAGCCCATTATTCGAGGAAGAACATAAATGGATCAGAAATCCTACTGGATGAAAATGTTAACTATCATCCTGTATAATAATGACTGCTCAAAATCTGATTTTAAAACATGTATAACTTAAGCCTGACAATGGTAAACTTGCTTAAGAATTAACTAAATAATGTGCCATCTGAAGCAAGTAATTTTCTCGCTATCCAAATCATTTCTTCTATAACTTCAACAGATCAATATAAAGCTGACACCATAAAAGAAAAACAATTCTAATTATTATTTTTAAAGTTATTTATTTCTTGTTAATTTGTTATGAGTTGGATTGTTTAAGGTTGAAAATTCATTTTTATTCTTGTTCTTTGTAATATATGAGGACTTATGAAAACTTCTAAAATTCTAAATTACATTATGACAAAATACTTTACTTCATAGCCATAGTGTGCTCTTTGATTCAGAAACAATGGGGTTTTAGGACTGAAGTAGGTGAAGTGGGATGGGACAAGGAAGGGGATGAAAAGAAAACATGAATTAAACAAAAGATAACATATCTTTTAAAAATATTTTAAATATTTATCACACTTCTGGATTTTATTTTGATTACATTTCAAAGAAATACTTAGTAGTACTATCTGGATATCCAAAGCTCCTTTTATATCACAATTTCTTTAGGACTTTGTGAATATATCCAACAGACTTAGACCTCAGGAATGATGATAAACAAAAGCACAAATATTAATTTGGACATGGTTTCTGACATTCAAAGTATAACCAAGCTATGAAAAGTATTAATTCTATACTTTATTGAGATAATAATGTTTATTCTACAAGTTATCAAAGAAAGTTGTATTATGTATTTAATCAAATTTTCCACAAGGAATTTTTGAAATTTTAAATTAAAAAATACAATGCAGTCCCTCAAAAATATAATTTTTCAGGCTTATTAGGGAATGTTGGTATAGTGGCAGAGTTATTTAATAATATAAAAATATCAGTATAAAATTATGCATAGAAAAGGGAAGTCTAATAGTAAGGATCAGATTCTTCACATTAAGAAGCTACAAACAAAATGGAAAATTAAGTTTAAAGTAAGTATAAGAAAAGAAATGATATAGATAAATAGAAATGTGGAAATCAATAAGGAAAAATAATAAAACTAAAAGACAAATTGTTGAGAACTTTAATAAAATTGACAACCCCCTACCTAGACTGATCAAGGGGAAAAAAAAGAAGAAATGAAAACATCTAATGTAAAAAATGAAAACATTAGAATACTTCCCAACTCATTTTATAAGCCTAATCCTGATGAAAAACCTGACAAAGATACTACAAGAAAAGGAAATTACAGAATGATATTCTTCATGAACAAAGATGCAAATATTCTCAATAAAATATTGGCAAATTAAAACCATAAATATAGTAAAAGTACAATACTTTATGATCAAAAAGCTATATTCCAAGGATTCAAAGTTAGTTGATTTATCAATCTATGAAATGAAAGACATTAACAGAAAATTGGGAAAAAGCATATGATCATCTAAAAATATGAAAGGAAAAGCATTTGACAAATCTGAAAGCCATTCATGATTAAAAGTTCTCAGCAAACTAAGAACAGAAGGACATTTTTGCAGCCTAATATAGAACCACGATAAAATACTCATAGCTGAGAAAGCAGTTTCCAATCCTGTGTGTAAGGAGCTTGGAAGTCTCCACTCCATCCTAAAAATAAGTAAAAAGCTGAACAGACTGAGTAATCAAAAACTTTTGTTGGACCCTAGAGAGCAGAGGACACAGGGCAAAGTGCTGCCCCCAAGACTGGAGAAGGGAGTCATGGCTTATCAGACCAGGGACTCACAAGAAGAAACCCCCACAGGAACCAGGGCCAGAAAGAAAACCCAAAATGGTAATTGATGCATTGCTGGAGACTCAGTGTGGGCAGGTCTGAGGGTTAAAAATTCCAGGGGACCCAGTCATAAGGGGAAACCCACAATTTTATAACACATACCTCCTGGAGCTTAACCAGGTTTCTATAAGTAAATATCTGAGAAAGATCCCCTTGTACTTCCAGCAAGAGACAAGGAAAAGGAACCATTTTGATATACACCATAGCACTCTGTTCTTAAAAAGGGCTGTCATCAAGGGAAGCAAGTTAACCAGAGCCTAGCCCACTGGGGTTTCATCACAGCCTAACTGACATGGAGCAAAGAAAATACCCAACTGTAACCTACTCTATACATCCTGTCCCAACTGAAGGAGGAGGAAAATACTGAGAAACTCTTGTGAAGTTTACTGTCCAGAAGCATAGGCTCACTAAAAGACTGAGACCTATCTACATATGCATAATGAGAATACCAGAGAAGAAGAAAGAGAGGAAGCAAGAGAAAAAATATTTGAAATAACAATGGCTGAGAATTTCCCCTAAATTAATGTCAGACACCAAACTATAGATCCAGGAAGCTCAAAGAAATCCAAGCAGGATAAATGCAAACAAAAAGCAAACAAACCAAAGAAACACACTACACCTAGGCATATTATTTTCAAATTACAGAAAATCAAAGGTAAATACAAATCCTGAAAAAAAGTCAGAGGACAAAAACACCTCTCATATAGAAGAACAAACAAAAATATTACATCTGACTTCTCAGAGAGCACGCAAGCAAGAAGAGAATGAGATGAATAAAGTTTTGAGAGAAAAACCCCACCAACCTAGAATTCTGTATCCTTCAAAAGTGAAGGAAAATAAAGACTTACTGAGACAAACAAAAATTGAGGGAGTATGTCTCCAGTAAACATGCCTTGCAAGAAATGTCAAGAGAGTACTTTAGAGACAAAGAAAATAATTTAGGTCAGAAACTTGGATTTACATAAAGTATGGAAGACCATCTAAGAAGGAAAAGTGAAGGTAAAATAAAAACTTTTATTTTTCTTATTTTTAATTAACCTAAAATATAACCGTTTATTCAAAATAATAATACCTACAATGTATTTGATCTTGTGTGTATATATCTCATATATATGTATAATTATATACATATATATGTGTTTATATATAAGTGAAATGAATTATAGTAATGACACAACTGACAGGAAGGAGGAATTAAGATTGTTTTGTTATCATAAGTTATGTACATTATCCATGAAGTCCACTGTATTTGAAAGTGGACTTAGATTAGCTGTAAATGAATATTGCAATCTCTAGGGCAAACACTAAAGAAGTAAGAAAGGAAGCATAACTTATATTCTAAGAATGGAGAAAAATGAAATCATATAAAATGTCCATTTTGGAATTCCCTGGTGGTCCAGAGGTTAGGACTCTGTGCTTTGATTGACGGGGCCAGGGTTCAGCTCCTGGTCTGGGAACTAAGATCCCCCAAGCTGTGCAGCACAGCCAAAAAATTTTTTTAAAAAATTAAAAAAAATAAAATGTCCAATTAAAACCCACAGAAATGCAGAAAGAGTGGAAGACAAAAATAGGAACAAAGAACAAGGGCAACAAGCAGAAAAGAGTAATGAATATGATAGATATTACCCCAATTATGTCAAATAATCACTTTGAATGTCTGGTCTAAATGCACCAAATATAATAAGATAGAGAATATCAGAGTGGATCAAAAAACATGACCCTACTATATGTTGTATACAAGATACCCACTTTAAAGACACATATAGATTAAAAGTAAATAGATGGAGAAAAAATATACCATGCTAACACTAATCAAAAGTAAGCGGGAGCAGCTCTATTAGTTTCAGACACAGCAGTCTTCAAAGCAAGGAAAGTTATCATGAATAAAGGAGAGCATTACATAATGATAAAAGGGTCAGTTCTCCAAGAAGACATAACAATCCTTAACATGGACATGCCTAACAACAGAGCATTGAACTATGTGAGGTAAAAACTGGTAGGGGCTTCCCTGGTGGCACAGTTGTTGAGAGTCCGCCTGCTGATTCAGGGGACGCGGGTTCGTGCTCTGGTCCAGGAAGGTCCCACATGCCATGGAGCGGCTGGGCCCGTGAGCCATGGCCGCTGAGCCTGCACGTCCGGAGCCTGTGCTCCACAATGGAAGAGGCCACAGCAGTGAGAGGCCCGTGTACCACAAAAAAAACAAAACAAAACAAAACAAAAAAAACTGGTAGAATTGGAAAGAGAAATAAATAAATCCAGTATCAATTCTGGAGATTTCAAAACTCTTCTCTCAGAAATGGATGGCACCTAGAGGGGTGGGATAGGGAGGGTGGGAGGGAGGGAGATGCAAGAGGGAAGAGATATGGGAACATATGTATATGTATAACTGATTCACTTTGTTATAAAGCAGAAACAAACACACCATTGTAAAGCAATTATACTCCAGTAAAGATGTTAAAAAAAGAAAAAAGAAAAAGAAACGGGTGGCAGGAAGAAAACAGTAAAGACATAGTTAAACTCAACAATACCATCAATCAAGTGGATATCATGGACCTCTACTGACTATTTCATTCAACCACAGGATACACATTCTTCTCAGGCTCACATAGAACATTGACAAAGATAGACCGCATTCTGGGCAACAAAATACACTTAACAAATTTAAAGGGATAGAATAGAAATCATACATGTTTGCCCTCAGACTGCAATGGAATTAAACTAGAAATCAGTAACAGAAAGATAGCTGGAAAAACTTATAGCTAACCTAATACTCATCATGTTAAGTGTACACCCTACAGTCAGGACAAAATTGTATTCACTCACACCACTTCCATTCAAATAATAATTTTTTTCATAATCTGTTTTTAAACTGCATTATGTGGAAACACTTGGGAAGGGGTTCCAGGGTTACAGAAGGAGAAAGATGTGAAAAGGCTCAGTGGATATGCTCCAAGAAACACTTCCCAAATTTAATTATAGTAATCTTGTTTATCTGTTGTATACATTGGAATACTTTGTAAGAGTTATTTTTAAAAGAAAAGTTTTAACTTTAAAAATGTTGGAACTTTGCTGGAATTAATAATCCCTTAAATATCTCAAATTATGTGATTTGGGTTAAAGATAGTAATCACTAAATAGTTAGACATACAACTTCCAGGAAGAAACAAATTTCTGGCAAGAATCTATATGCTAATTTTTATCTTGCCTAAAATTTTTAGTTAGCACCTCTGTAACAATAAGGAAACCTCTCATTTCAAAATATTCATTTTAGTAATATTCCTGAAATTTGGATGCATCTTGCCTACCACAAGTGGGGTAACTTGTGATATATTTGTTTTTATTTGTATAGTGCAAACTTAGTAATGGATAAAATATACATCCATCTTACAGTCATCCCAGTTATGTTATTTACTTTGATAGCACCACATGGGATGAAATTTGCTGTCAGTTTGAGCAGCAAATTTGTAATTTAAATGCCTCCAAATGTTGTAGCAGTGAGGAAAAAAAAACTATATACAAAAAACTATATATATATACAAACTATACACAAAGCCAGTTTATTGTTATAAGACAGCAGAATTTCTTGCAATAGATCATAACATTTTCTTAGTTAACTAAGTCTGTGATGGATAGTTCAGCCATTCTAAAGGCAAGAAAAGATCAAGCCTTTGTATGTCAAAAGTTACCAACTGACTTTTAAGAAAAGCCATTAATCTGCCAGAAACATACAATTCATTTAGAGGGAAAAACAAAGTTGTTAATTTAACTGAGTATGAAATTCTGATAAAACATTGTTATTCTTCAATGTAACCCAAAATTACAAATTCAATTCAAAATATGATAAAGATATCATGATTACAAAAACAAAAACTATGAAATATGTCATGTGATATTCAAAAGTAATTCAGAAAATATTTTAGCTTTTGAATATGAAGAAGGTCAAGACACAGAATTTGATTGGAATCTTCAAAAGAAAGCAATAAAAACTGTGACAGCCATTACTATAATTGCTCAATTCTAAGAGGCTATAAATTTAACATCTATGAAAAAGCTCCACTCAGATCTCAAATCTCCACTGCAAGGAGCATAATTGACAATGGCTTCATCTGCTGTACTTTGAGATCTATTACTGCATTTGCACAGAAGCCACACTTCCCAGGGGCCACTGTCAACCAATGATTGAGTCAGGCAGAGACTCTAAGCCAGGACAATTCCTGGGAAATTCTGTCCTCCTCTTATAGGCGATTTTGGCTTGAAGACTCCTTATTGGTTTTTGCTCTATCAGAACTGTGCTGCAGTTTCTTTCCAAACTTTCCTTCCTTGCTTTCCTCCTTCACAAGCTTTGGACCTGCTCCATGGTCTGAAAAATCTCCCATCCTCTTCTGACCCCCAACCCATTTTCCCTCACAGGTCTTTTCCCAATGAATCTCTTACAAGGGACTCCTTTCCAGGGTCTCCTCACAGAATCCAAACTAACACAGTAACTTAAAACTTGGTTGGTAAATGTCTCCTATTATTTCTAAGTTAATTTTTTTAAAGTGCAATTAATGTAACATATATTTCCAGAAAAAATCTGTTAATTGCATTTACCATGTGTCTTATAATTTATAGCTTCTTAGAATTGAGAAATTATATTAATGGGAGTTACAGTTTTCAAAAAATGTAACCCTGTCTTTTGAAATTTTTGTGGAGCTAGCACTAGCACTCTAACGCATTTTTGTGTGAAGTAGAATGTCCTGCCCAAGATTTCTGCAAATTCCCTTGTGCTTATGTTTGCATGGTCATTGCTAGCTCTCAGTTACTGCTTCCTCTGTATTCTTGATTTCATTTCTGTCTCCTCTTGCATGGTAGAATTTTCTCTTTCCTTCTTCCTAAGTGAAATATAGAACTCAACTACTTTGATTTCTATTTTTTAAGAAGTACCAATAAGGAGTTTGTATATGCATAATAGAGTTTACAGAGGTTTTGGAAATCAGGAGGTGATTATTAGAAAATTAGCATTTACTTGAATATTTGGTAAATTTATTCTTTAAAGTCTTTTGACCAACCTGATACCAGGAATTTTTCACTAGCCTATTTCCTCTTCACATTCTGAGTTAGTCAGCAATTTATACAGAAATACTATGTAATAACAACAAGATTTTGATCAATTACAACACAATATATTTTTCTCCTTCATAGGTCTCATTTGTTCATCGTTTAGTTGATCCCAGCTGGGCTTACCTGGATTTACCTGTACTACAGATTGGGATTCTTATCATTGTGGGAACAGCAGCTACCAAAGGTGGGTACTTTTTTTTTTTGGCTATGTCACGTGGCTTGCGGGATCTTAGTTCCCCGACCAGAGATTGAACCCGCACCCTCAGGCAGTGAAAGTGGGGAGTCCTAACCACTGCTAGGGAATTCCCTAAGGGTGAGTTCTTTTCTTAGTGAATTGTGGAAACTCAGGAGGCCAAGATGAATGTTATACATAAAGCCTTAAAAATAAGTATAAAGCCTTGCCTAGTGTCACATTTGCTATTTCAATTGGCCAAAGCAATTTATAAGGCCAGGCCAAGCCAAAATCAATAAAGTAAATAAATATTCTCTACCTACTCTAATGAGAGGTACTGCAGTCACATGGCACAGTGTGCTTACATATAATTTCTTAACAGACAGGAGTGATGAGTAGAGAACAGTAATCCAACCTATCATAATATCCAACTCCCAAAAGAGGTTTTCCTAAGTAAAGTTAGGTTGTTACCTAAGAGCAACTCTTTTGTGTCAATCATTAAAATAATAATTTTGGTACTTTTTAACATAACCTGGCTATTTGAAGTTCAAATACAAGACCTGGTTCTGACCTGTGGGACCTGGGGATCTGCAAGAAAAAAATGACAAAGAATGAGTGAAAAAAAAATCCTTTTATTAAGTATTAGTGTATAACATTCCAAAACATGTGAAGGAAAGCAGTGTTAATATGGTTATAAACAAAATCAATATTTTTTAAGTTCACTCCAAATAAAATAAAAATCATAAAGCAATCTGAAACTGATTTTATAAGAAATATATCTATGATTCTTAAAAGAATGAATAACAGCCATGTACAGGAATGAAAATTACAAAAACAAGTAGAATTGACACAAGAAGCAATTAGGAGAACTGAAATGAAATACAGAATCACTGAAAGTCACAGCAACACGAATAGTTAAATGCAGAGATAGGACTGAGGAACTTTCCCAGGATGCAGCATAAGAGATAAAGACATGAAATATATGACCCTATGGAAGAAATGGAGGGTAAGTTTATATGTGTCAACATAGGTCTAAAGAAGTTCCAGAAGAAAACTGTAGAGGAAAGGGCAGAAGATAAATTTTTGAAAAGAAAATGGATGAGGTGAGATTTTTTTTATAGAATTGAAGACATGTAACCTCAGACTGAAAGTACAAAGCAAAATATAAATGATAAATAAATAAATACCAACAGCTAAATGTTTTGTGATACAAAACATAAGAGAAAATGAGAGGAAAAAGACAGATAAACAACAAGAAAACATATCATCAACAAAAGAGCCATTAACTTACAATCTAACATTCAGTTAATCTATCATCCAAAAATGTAAGTCAAATAAAGACAGTTTCAGTTATACAAAGATGAGGAGAGTTTTATGACCAACAGCCCACACTACAAGAACTATTGTAGAAATATGCTGTGTAATAACAAACAATTTCATATCATTTAACAATTTTCAACTCACTGAACATTTACAATTTTATTCAAATTCTCAACAAATAATAAAATTGAATTTGCAGGAATGCTAGGTAACATTCTCAAATTCATTACAGTAGTGCCAGCACTCTAACACAGGGTTTGTGAATTCAATTCTCATGTTATTTCTAACATATTAAAAAATATCCAGTTACAGATTTGACCTTCCAGGAAAAAGACTGATTCTGGAATTGCAATTGGTTGCTAAGAACAAGTTCTGAAAATTTAAGTTACTATGCATCATCTATCGTCAGAGAAGAATCAGCTAACATTTTCCTGACCTGTTTGTCTAAGAGAACTCTAGAAAAAACTTCTGATTTGAAGAGGATTGTTTTCTGAGGATTTGGCATGGCTGTGTGTGCATGTGTGTGTGTATGTGTGTGTGTGTAATGATTATTATATTCACTTACTGTTATTTATCTTGTTTACTTCATTGGGTTTATTATTAACTGGACAACTCAACTGTAATGATCATTGGAGAGTCCTTGGTTTGCCCTGCTGATACAGTAGAGTCACCACTCAACTCACATCTTATCCCTGGTTACTGATAAAGAAGGATTTACATATCATTTAAAACAAATAAACATAGAAACCAGAGAAATTCTTTCTTGGAATTGTAATACTGTAGACTTCTAAGTCTTTTAAGAAGATGAAATGGAGATTAATTTCCCCAGTTCTGCATAAACTCATACTGCATTTCTCTCCTAGAGAGAAATTTATTTCTGGACAAAAGGAAATATATAATTGGCCACATGTTTTAAAATAATCAATTATTCATATCTTATGCTATGAATATGAAACGTGGTTATTTGATGCCAGTCATTGTTATTATAAAATATAAATCTATTCCCTCAAAGCACAAGAGAATTAACCACTGGTTGTTTTAAGGTGTGGTATGAACTAGTCAGTTAATATTTTTGGCTTTGATTATGTCTCTGAGAGAAGTGTACTAAAAATCTGAACTGTTCCCATAGCTGGTGTGCGTTACTCAGAGTACATGTAGTAACTGAGAATTGTATCATCATGGAGAGGAAAACTAATTATTTCCAGTTCCCTCAGCGAAATGTAACTGTGCTAAAATACACCTGCTAGATTTTAATAGCGCTGGTGTTTACAAATCGCTCTGTGGTTATGTGGTCATGTCTACAAAGAATATAAAATATACTGAAGTTAGTTAAGTTACCAACCTGCAAAATGAAAGAGATTCAATGACTTCAACGTTGACATATTTCAGAGGTAATTTCCAACAAATGAAAATGAAATATGTGATTTCTAAATGTCAAGACACATTTGAGAAGCAGAATGAATATATTAGCCTCCTACTGCAGACTATTATGGATTCTACAGGTCAGGACTGTGGAATCAGGTATGCCTAGAGTGAGAGGACAGATACTGATAAAATCCAATATGAATATGGGGAGTTAAGCCAGAGAAGTCTCTTTAAATTCCAGCAGGAAGCAAGGAATCAGATAGCCAGGGAGATACTGACAAAGTAAAGAATATTGAAATTGACTCAGGACAATATTGGATAAAGCAGTCTTGATCTTGGCAGAGCTCTTATGTGTTCTTTATAGTGTGACTCATGAGACAGCCTTGAGATGAAATAATCAAACCCATAAAAACCATGGTTAACAGTTAATGATCTTTACTATGTACCAGGTACATATTTCATTTTGTTCTCCACCAGGTGATTAGGAGGCTATGATTAAACCCTTTTATACACTTGCCCTCTTTGCTTCACTATGCATGAGTCTGAGTCTAATACCATTTCTCACTGTATGTCCATTCTCCTCTATTACTATGAAGACTGATTTTTCTTTTGATTAGTGTACCATGGTATATTTTCCTCCTTCCACTTACTTTTCAACTGTACACATTTTTATATAAAGTAGGTATCTTGTAAACAACATATAGATGGGTCTTGTTTTTTCATTCACTCTTACAATCTCTCGACAATCTCTGCCTTTTACTTCATGCATTTAGACCATTGACATTCAAAGTGATTATTTGTCATAGCTGGAGCCATATCTACTGTATTCATTACTATTTTCTATTTGTTGCCCTTGTTCTTTGTCCCTGTTTTTGTCTTTCACTCTTGTCCTACCTTTCTGTGGTTTTAATTTAGCATTATATTATTCCATTTTTTTCTCCTTTCTTGGTATATCAGTTATACTTCCTTTTTAAACTTTTTTAGTGGTTACCATAGAGGTTGCAATATAATTATAGCTAATCCAAACCCACTTTCAAGCAACACTATACAACTTCATGGGTAATGTGAGTATCTTATAGTAATGAAAGAATTCTAATTCCCCTCTCCTGTCAGTTGTGTCATTGTTGTCAATCATTTTACTTACATATAAACATACATATACACATAATAAATATTTATGTGTTGGAATTATTATCTTGAAAAAACCGCTACCTGTTAGATGAATTAAGAATAAGAAAAAGGGAGGACCTTCAAGATGGTGGAGGAGTAAGACATGGAATCACCTTCCTCCCCACAAATATATCAAAAATACATCTACCTGTGGGACAACCCCTACAGAACACCTACTGAATGCTGGCAGAAGACCTCAGACTTCCCAAAAGGCAAGAAACTCCCCACATACCAGGATAAGATGAAAGAAAAAAGGAAAAACAGAGACAAAAGAATAAGGATGGGACCTGCACCTCTGGGAAGGAGTTGTGAAGTAGGAAAAGTTTCCACACACTAGGAAGCTCCTTCATTGGTGGAGATGGGAGGTGAGAAGAGGGGAAGCTTCAGCTTAAGAGCCATGGAGGAGAGCGCAGCAACAGGGGTGCAGAGGGCAAAGTGGAGAGATTCCCACACAGGGGATTGGTGCCGACCAGCTCTCACCAGCCCGAGAGGCTTGTCTGCTCACCCACCTGGGTCGGTGGGGGCTGGGAGCTGAGGCTCAGGCATCAGAGGTCAGATCCCAGGAAGAGGACTGGGGTTGGCTGCATGAATAAACCTGAAGGAGCTAGTGCACCACAGCTAGCTGGGAGGGAGTCCGGGTAAAACTCTAGACCTGCCTAAGGGTCAAGAGACCATTATTTGGGGGTGTGCAAGGAGAGGGGATTCAGAACACCGCCTAAATGAGCTGTAGAGACAGGCGTGAGCTGCAGCTATCAGTGCAGACACCAGAGACAGGCATGAAATGCTAATGCTGCTGCTGCAGCCACCAAGAATCCTATGTACAAACACAGGTCACTCTCCACACCTCCCCTCCTGGGAGCCTGTGCAGCCCGCCACTGCCAGGGTCCCGGGATCCAGGGACAACTTCTCCAGGAGAACACTGCGCGCCTCAGGCTGTTGCAATGTCATTCTGGCCTCTGCATCTGCAGGCTCACCGGCATACAGCAACCTCCCTCCCCCTGGCCTGAGTGAGCCAGAGCCCTGGAGTCAGCCACTCCTTTAACCCTCTCCTGTCTGGGTGAAGAACAGATGCCAGAAAGTGATCCACATGCAGAGGCAGAGCCAAATCCAAGGATGAACACTAGGAGCTGTGCGAGCAAAGAAGAAAAAAGGAGAGATCTCTCTGCGGAGCATCAGGAGCAGTGGAATAAACCTCCACAATCAACCTGATGTACCTGCATCTGTGGGATACCAGAATAGACAATGAATCATTGCAAAACTGAGGTGTGGTGGACTTTGGGAGCAACTGTAGACTTCAGATTTGCTTTCTGTTTATAATTTGTTTTAGTTTTATGTTTATCTTAGTTTAATATTTACAGCTTATTATCATTGGTAGATTTGTTTATTGATTTGGTTACTCTTTTCCTTTTTTTAATATATATATATATATTTCCCCTTTTTCTCTTTTTGTGAGTATGTATGTGTATGCTTCTTTGTGTGATTTTGTCTGTGTAGGTTTGCTTCTACCATTTGTCCTAGGGTTCTGTATCTCTGTTTTTGTTTAGTATAGTTTGTAGTGCTTGTTATCATTAGTGGAATTTTTTATTGGTTTGGTTGACCTCTTTTTTAATTACTTTTTTATGTTTCTATTTTAATAAATTTTTAATATTTTCATTTTAATAACTTTATTTATTTTTTCTTTCTTTCTGTTTTTCCTTTTTTTCATTTCTCCCTTTCTTCTGAGCCATGTGGCTGACAGCGTCTTGGTGCTCCCACCGGGTGTCAGGCCTGAACCTCTAAGTTGGGAGAGCTGAGTTCAGGACATTGGTCTACCAGAGACTTCCCGGTCCCTCATAATATCAATTTGTGAGAGTTCTCACAGAGGTCTCTGTCTCAATGCTAAGACCAAGCTCCACTCAATGACCAGCAAGCTCCAGTGCTGAGTACCCCATGCCAAGCAAGCAACTAGCAAGACAGGAACACAACTGCACCCATTAGCAGAGAGGCTGCCAAAAATCAGAATAAGTTCAGAGACTGCCAAAACACACCACCAGAAGCAGTCCTTCCCACCAGAAGACAAGATCCAGCCTCACCCACCAAAACACAGACACCAGGCCCCTCCACCAGGAAGCCTACTCAATCCACTGAACCAACCTTAGCCACTGGTGGCAGAAACCAAAAACAACAGGAACTACAAACCTTCAGACTGCGAAAGGGAGACCCCAAACACAGTAAGCTAAACAAAATGAGAAGACAGAGAAATACACAGCAGATGAAGGAATGAGGTAAAAACCCACCAGACCAAACAAATGAAGAGGAAATAAGCAGTCTACCTGAAAAAGAATTCAGAGTAATGATAGTAAAGGTGATCCAAAATCTTGGAAATAGAATGGAGAAAATACAAGAAACATTTAATAAGGACCTAGAAGAACTAAGGAGCAAACAAGAAATGATGATCAACAGAATAAATGAAATTAAAAATTTGCTAGAAGGAATCAATAGCAAACTAACAGGCAGAAGAACAGATAAGTGACCTGGAAGTTAAATAGTGGAAATAACTATCTCAGAGCAGAATAAAGAAAAACAAAGAAAAGAATTGAGGACCATCTCAGAGACCTCTGGGACAACATTAGATGCATGAACATTTGAATTATAGGGGTCCCAGAGGAAGAAGAGAAAAAGAAAGGACTGAGAAAATATTTGAAGAGATTATAATTGAAAACTTCCCTAATATGAGAAAGGAGATAGTCAATCAAGTCCAGGAAGTGCAGAAAGTCCCATACAGGAAGAAACTAAGGAGAAACATGCAAAGACACATATTAATCAAACTATCCAAAATTAAATACAAAGAAAAAATATTAAAAGCAGCAAGGGAAAAGAAACAAATAACATACAAGGGAATCCCCATAAGGTTAACAGCTGACCTTTCAGCAGAAACTCTGCAAGCCAGAAAGCAGTGGCAGGATATATTTAAAGTGATGCAAGTGAAAAACCTACACCTAAGATTACTTTACCCAACAAGGATCTCATTCAGAGTCGATGGAGAAATTAAACCATTTACAGACAAGCAAAAGCAAAGAAAATTCAGCACCAACAAGCCAGCTTTACAACAAATGCTAAAGGAAGTTCTCTAGGCAAGAAACACAAGAGAAGGAAAAGACCTACAATAACAAACCCAAAACAATTAAGAAAATAGTAATAGGAACATACATATCAATAATTACCTTAAGTGTAAATGGATTAAATGCTCCAACCAAAAGAAATAGACTGGCTGAATGGTTACAAAAACAAGACCTACATATATATTGTCTACAAGAGACCCACTTCAGACCTAGGGACACATACACACATACAGACTGAGTGTGAGGTGATGGAAAAAGATATTCCATGCAAATGGAAATCAAAAGAAAGCTGGAGTAACAATTCTCATATCAGACAAAATAGACTTTAAAATAAAGACTATTATAGGAGACAAAGATGGACACTCTATAATGGTCAAGGGATCAATCCAAGAAGAAGATATAACAATGGTAAATATTTATGCACTCAATATAGGTGCACCTCAACACATAAGGCAAACGCTAACAGCCATAAAAGGAGAAATTGACAGTAACACAATAATAATAGGGGACCTTAGCACTCCACTTTCACCAATGCACAGATCATCCAAAATTAAAATAAATAAGGAAACACAAGCTTTAAATGACACATTAAATAATATGGACTTAATTGATATTTATAGGACATTCCATCCAAAAACAACAAAATACACTTTCTTCCCAAGTGCTCATGGAACATTCTCCAGGATAGATCATATCCTGGGTCAAAAATCAAGCTTTAGCAAATGTAAGAAAATTGAAATCATATCAAGTATCTTTTCCAAACACAATGCTATGAGACTGGATATAAATTACAGAAAAATAAAACTGTAAAAAATACAAACACATGGAGATTAAACAATACACTACTAAATAACCAAGAGATCACTGAAGAAATAAAAGAGGAAATCAACGAATACCTAGAGACAAATGATAATGAAAACACAACCATCCAAATCCTGTGGGATGCAGCAAAAGCAGTTCTAAGAGGGAAGTTTATAACAATACAATCCTACCTCAAGAAACAAGAAACAAATAAACAACCTAACCTTACACCTAAAGCAATTAGAGAAAGAAGAACAAAAAACCCACAAAGCTAGCAGAAGGAAAGAAATCATAAAGATCAGATCAGAAATAAATGAAAAAGAAATGAAGGAAACAGTAGCAAAGATCAATAAAACTAAAAGCTGGTTCTTTGAGAAGATAAACCAAATTGATAAACCATTAGCCAGCCTCTCCAGAAAAAACGGGGGAAGACTCAAATCAATAGAATTAGAAATGAAAAAGGAGAAGTAACAACTGACACTACAGAAATACAAAAGATCATGAGAGATTACTACGAACAACTCTATGCCAAAAAATGGACAACCTGGAAGAAATGGACAAACTCTTAAAAAAGCACAACCTTCTGAGACTGAACCAGGAAGAAACGGAAAATAAAAACAGACCAATCACAAGTACTGAAATTGAGACTGTGATCAAAAATCTTCCAACAAACAAAAGCCCAGGAACAGATGGCTTCACAGGTGAATTCTATCCAATATTTAGAGAAGAGCTAACACATATCCTTCTCAAACTCTTCCAAAATACAGCAGAGGGAGGAAGACTCCCAAACTCATTCTATGAGGCCACCATCACCCTGATACCAAAACCAGGCAAAGATGTCACAAAGAAAGAAAACTATAGGCCAATATCACTAATGAACATAGATGCAGAAATTCTCAACAAAATACTAGGAAACAGAATCCAACAGCACATTAAAAGGATTATACACCGTAATCAAGTGGGATTTATCCCAGGGATGCAAGGATTTTCAATATATGCAAATCAGTCAATGTGATACACCATATCAACAAATTGAAATATAAAAACCATATTTTCATCTCAATAGATGCAGAAAAAGTTTTCAACAAAATTCACCACCCATTTATGATAAAACCCCTTCAGAATGTAGGCATAGAGGGAACCTACCTCAACATAATAAAGGTCATATATGACAAAGCCACAGCCAACATTGTTCTCAATGGTGAAAAATTGAAACCATTTCCTCTAAGATCAGGAACAAGACAAGGTTGCCCTCTATCACCACTATTATTCAACATGGTTTTGGAAGTTTTATCCACAGCAATCAGAGAAGAAAAAGAAATAAAAGGAATCCAAATAGGAAAAGAAGAAATAAAACTGTCACTGTTTGCAGTTGACATGATAATCTACATAGAGAATCCTAAAGATGCTACCAGAAAACTACTAGAGCTAATCAATGCATGTGGTAAAGTAGCTGGATACAAAATTAATGCACAGAAATCTCTTGCATTCCTATACACTAATGATGAAACATCTGAAAGAGAAATTAAGGAAACACTCCCATTTACCATTGCAACAAAAATAATAAAATACATAGGAATAAACCTACCTAAGGAGAAAAAAGACGTGTATGCAGAAAACTATAAGACACTGATGAAAGAAATTAAAGATGATACAAACAGAGGGAGAGATATACCTTTTCTTAGCTTGGAAGAATCAACATTGTGAAAATGACTATACTACCCAAAGCAATCTAAAGATCCAGTGAAATCCTTATTAAATTACCAATGGCATTTTTTACAGAACTAGAACATAAAATTTCAAATTTTGTATGGAAACACAAAAGACCCCAAATAGCCAAAGCAATCTTGAGGAAGAAAAACAGAGCTGGAGGAATCAGGCTCCTGGACTTCAGACTATACTACAAAGCTGCAGTAATCAATGCAGTATGGTACTGGCACAAAAATGGTGTGCTGGTGTGCCGTTTTGAAATATAGATCAATAGAACAGGATAGAAAGCCCAGAGATAAACCCACACACATATGGTCACCTTATCTTTGATAAAGGAGGCAAGAATATATAATGGGGAAAAAATATCCTCTTCAATAAGTGGTGCTTGGAAAACAGGACAGCTACATGTAAAAGAATGAAATTAGAACACTCCCTAACACCATGTACAAAAATGAACCCAAAATGGATTAAAGACCTAAATGTAAGACCAGACACTACAAAACTCTTAGAGGAAAACATTGGAAGAACATTCTTTGACATAAATCACAGCAAGATTCTTTTTGATCCACCTCCTAGAAAAGTAGAAATAAAAACAGAAATAAACAAATGGGACCTAATGAAACTTAAAAGCTTTTGCACAGCAAAGGAAACCATAAAAAAAAGATGAAAACACAACCCTCAGAATGGGAGAAAATATTTGCAAATGAAGCAACTGACAAAGGATTATCTCTAAAATATACAAGCAGGTCATGCAGCTCAATATCAAAAAAACAAACAATCCCATCTAAAAATGGGCAGAAGACCTAAATAGACATTTCTCCAAAGAAGATATACTGATTGCCAACAAACACATGAAAGGATACTCAACATCATTAATTATTAGAGAAATGCAAATCATAACTACAATGAGGTATCACCTCACACTGGCCAGAATGCCCATCATCTAAAAGTCTACAAACAGTAAATGCTGGATAGGGTGTGGAGAAAAGGGAACCCTCTTGCACTGCTGCTGGGAATGTAAATTGATCCAGCCACTATGGAGAACAGTATGGAGGTTCCTTAAAAAACTAAAAATAGAACTACCATATGACCCAGCAATCCCACTACTGGGCATATACCCTGAGAAAACCATAATTCAAAAAGAATCATGTGCCACAATGTTCATTGCAGCACTATTTACAATAGCCAGGACATGGAAGCAACCTAAGTCTCCATTGACAGATGAATAGATAAAGAAGATGTGGCACATATATATAATGGAATATTAATCAGCCATAAAAAGGAATGCAACTGAGTTATTTGTAGTGAGTTTGGTGGACCTAGTGTTGTCATGCAGAGTGAAGTAAATCAGAATGAGAAAAACAAATACTGTATGCTAACATATAGATATGGAATCTAAAAAATAAAAAATGGTTCTGAAGAACCTAGGGCTAGGACAGGAATAAAGATGCAGATGTAGAGAATGGACTTGAGGACACGGGGAGGGGGATTGGTAAGCTGGAATGAAGTGAGAGAGTGGCACAGACATATATACACTACCAAATGTAAAGTAGATAGCTTGTGAGAAGCAGCCGCGTAGCACAGGGAGATCAGCTGGGAGCTTTGTGACCACGTAGAGGGGTGGCATAAGGAGGGTGGGAGGGAGACACAAGAGGAGGTTGATATGCAGATATATGTATACATATAGCTGACTCACTTTGTTATACAACAGAAACTAACACACCATTGTAAAGCAATTATACTCCAATAAAGATGTTTAAAAAAAAATAAGAAAAAAATTTTTAGTTTCCCTTCACTTATTCCTTTTTGACACCCTTACTTTATGAACATATGCGTTTCTGACCTATATTATTTTCTCTCTATATATATCACTATTTTAACATTTCCTGCAAGCCATGTGTACTGGCAACAGATTCCCTCAGTCTTTGCTTGTCTAAGAAATTCTTTATTTCTCCTTCACTTTTGAAAGATAATGTTTTAGGGTACAGAATATGTTGGTGGTGAGATTTTTTGTTTCTCAAAACTTTAATTATTACACCTCATTCTCTTCTTGCTTGGATATAATTCAAGAGAAGTTGGATATAGTTCTTCTCTTTGCTCCTCTGTAGGTGAGGTGATGTTTTCCTCAAACTTCTTTTGATATTTTTCCTTCATCTTTGATTTTTTGTAGTTTGAAAATAATATGCTTAGTTAGAGATGTTTTTTGGTATTTTTCCTGCTTGGTGTTCTCTAAGCTTCCTAGATCTGTGGTTTGGTGTCTGAACTTCATTTAGGGGAAATTCATTTGGGGGAAATTCTAAGTCATTATTATTTCAAATATTTATTCTCTTGCTTTCTCTCTTTCTTCTCCTTCTGGTATTCCCATTATACATATGTTACACTATGTTATAGCATTGTCCCACAGTACTTGGATATTGCTTTTTTGTTGTTGTTGTTTGTTTTCAGTCTTTATTCTCTTTGCTTTGTGGTGTTCACGGATTCTATTGATGTATCTTCTAGCTCAGAGATGGTTTCCAGGCAGCTGTTAAACCCATCAAGGCACTTTTCATTTCTGTTAAAGTGTTTTTTTTATCTCTTGGATTTATTATGGTTCTTTCTTAAGATTTCCATCTCTCTGCTTACATTACCCATCTGTTCTTGCCTGCTGTCTACTTATTCCACTAGAACCCTTAGCATACTAAAGTTGTTTTAAATTCCTGGTTTAATAATCCCAACATCCTTGCCAAGTCTTGTTCTGATGCTTGTACTGTTTCTTCAAATCATGTTTTTTGCCTTTTGGTATGTCTTGTAATTTTTTCTTGATAGCTGGACATAATGTACTGGGTAAAGGAATGGCTGTAAATCGGACTTAGCACATGTGGTGGCGAGCTGTAGGGAGGGGAAATATTCCAGAGTCTTACAATTGGGTCTCAGTATTTTAGTGAGCCTACATCTTTGGGCTGTTGACTTCACAACAGTTTCTCAGTATTTTTCTTTCCTCTAGATGAGACAGAATGGCTAGAGAGTGCTAGAGTTGCATATTTTGCTTCCTCCAGGTCAGTTAGGCTGTGGTAATAGCCCAGCAGGTTAGGTTCTGGGTAAGTATTTTCCCTTGATGGCAGGCCTTCTTCAAAATTGTTCCTTTTCCCCTCCCATGCCAGAATCACAATGGAATTTTTCTCATATATACTGTGGGAACTTGGTTGAGCTCCTGGAGAATAATCTCACAATATTGTGCAGGCATCCTATGACTGCATCCCCTGGAGTTTTTAACTCTCGGAGTTATCCATACTGAGCCTCCAGCAATTCATCAATTACAGCTCAGGTTTTTCTACCACAGCACTTGCTCCTAGGGTGGTTTCTGCATGTGAGTCTCTGCCCTGGTAAGCCATGATCCCCTGTTTTTTCCTGTCTCTCCAATCTTGGGACAGTGTTTTGTCCTGTGTCCTCTGCTCTTTTATGGATCCAATAAGCACTGCTGATCTTTCAATCTATTCAGCTTTCTACTTGTTAGGAAGGAGTGGAGACTTCCAAGCTCCTTACATGTGGAAACAGAAACTTTCAAGATAAACTTACAGTTTATGATTTGCTATCTTGCTGTCCATCTCTACAGCATAAAATAACATTTTCTTTATTCTTTCAAATAGCAGTCTTGTCTCTAAACAAAATTCAAATACATAAAACTTTACTGATTTGTTCTATTTAGTTTTAAATTTGGGAGCATGATATCCTTTTATACGTTTATCATTAAATGATAACTTTTAATGATATCATTAAAAGTTTCAGGAATTTTATTGTAAATAATATGGTCTTCATATACATGTATAATTTCTTTCTTCTGTTATTAGTCTCTAAATGTATTCCATGTGCTTGCTGAGTTTAGTAAGTATTAGTAGATCTAACAGTTTAATATTTTTGTTTAAAATACTGTTACTTCCCAATTTAGTTTTTAAGCCCAAATTTCTCAGAACAATGCACGTCATTCATTCATGACCTATCTCTGCAACTTCATCTCTTTCTAGTCCTTGCCTTATACTCTATAGTTTAGCTAAATAGCTACACAATAACAATTAGACATTTCATAACATTATGCCTTTGTTCATGCTAAGTCATCCCACTTTCTTCATTTTTAGTAATGACTGGTTTTTTTTAGATACTCTTAGAAGTTGTGTTGATGTCTCTCTCTTATGAGCAGCCTAATCATAGCATTTGCACATGAACACATACACCCAGACAATATTTTAGGAAAATTATCAATTTATGAGCCAGTTTTTTCCCCTAGTCTCTCTAACTCTGAAGTGAGACACAGATTCCCATGTGATCCTCTATCTCCAGTGCTTATTCAATGTCCAGGACGCTCTGCACACTGATCTAAATTAGAGCTCATGTCCCCTCTTTCTCTTTTACATCACATTATCTCTTATGATACAGTAAACGATATGTATTGATGGATCTTACTTTTAATTTTGGAATATTCCAATCTGTGTCAATTGTGTTATTTTCACTCACAAGTATTAGAAAGCTCAATTCAAACTTTTTTCAAACCATGAAAGGCCTGTGCCAGTTCATGTAAACTTAAAATTTTAGAAGTAGGAGCGCTTCAGGAATTATACAGTCAGAGTTCTAACTCCATTTCTCAGTGAATCTTTCATCTCTGTATTCCTGTGTCACTTTTGGTCATAGGATATTTCCCATCACAATCTAGGTATCACCCATTCTACACTGTCCAAGAAAAGAGACAGGAAACATGTTTTCCCTACCCCAGGGAAGGGTGGCTTTATGTCAGTAGGACACACAACAGAAATTAATGGCACATACACAATTGAAATTAAGAATCGTGATTCCAGCACTAATATACGACTATCTGCAGAAAATTACAGTATCTTTGTCTCTTTATAAGATAACTAAAGTGAAAATAAGATTTTAGTTTACATTGTGCTATTCCTAGAATTCCTCATGGGTCAGAAAAGAAATCTAAACTTTACTGTTAAAATATTTTTATACAAGTTTTTACTATTAATTTTATACCTGAAATGTTCTAGAAATATCACAAATTTCTTATTCATGTAAATGTCAGGGGGTCCCCTCATACTTTCCAAAATAAAGCAGAACAATGGACAAAACAACAAAAAAATAAGCAAGCCTATTACTATACTCTTTTGTATATAACATATTAAAATTATATATTAACATATTTTTGAAATATATGGAAAAAGGTATTGTATATTCCAATGAAATAGGTGTTATTTCAGTTACAATGCTTCTCAATATAAATATGACTAAAAATAATGGGTAAAATTTCCAGTTGATGTAACACTCTATGAAACAGACTAAATGAAATCTTAGTAATAAAAATAAATGCTGAAAAATAAGCTAATATAAATATGATTCAGAAAAAGTAATCATTTTATTGGAATCTGTGCTCATCATAGTTTATGCACTTCAAAGAAAAATTTAATTTTAACATAAGCCTCCCTTTTAAAAAAAGATATTTTTGACATATTTTATAACCACTCTATCTACATGTTGGGTGTGCACTATAACATTTTAAATCTTTCGGAGGTGAAGTAATTGCAATCTTCAGGCCAAAGAGAGACTAGATCCTTCGGAATATTATAAGGAGTCATTTTTCAGTATTCTAACACTGAACATCATGCATTGCTTATTGCTGTATTTATAACATTTATAACTTATAAAATGTACTTGGCCTCTTCTAACTCTTCCCATCGTTCATATGCCCTCCCTGTGCACCCTGTTTACCCTTTGTAGATGTTTTTCACTGTTTTCTGCAATACCGTCTTTATAAAATACTTCTGGATGTTTGTACCAACAGTTCTTTTGGTATTCATTGTCCTTACCGCTTTTCTAGTTAGAAAGAATTTTCCTTTAAGGATTTCCTTTCCTTTAACATCTCTAAATCTCATCCTATTAGTTAAGATTTTCTCTATAGTATCATATATTTAAAGATGTGTATACGGCCAGCAACTTGAGAGGGCATGAACAATAGAACATCTTTAATCAATAGTTACCGAATTAATAAATCCATTAATTTTGTGAATTTATAAAGAAAAATTATACAGAAAAAATAAATGTTATGTTTTTGATACCGTGTGGGTTTTGCTAATTTTAAAAACTTCTCTATGAAGATGGATAACAGTTGATTAATGTTTATGATTAGAAAGGAAGAATTCATTTCTTATTGTTTTATTATCAAATACTCTCTTTCATCATAAGTTCCTATTCTTCTAAAAGCTTAATATTGATTAAAAAAAAAAAAAAACCCTGAATCTTGGTCCCTGGTAAAAAGTGAAAGACTTGTAAAATTAAAATATCTCATATGAATAAGAATTTGTGACAGATTCTGCAAATTTCCTATCTAATATACATTTCCCCAGATTTTGTTTGATGTGGAATGGTGTCCAGGTAAACATACCAAATTCTCCATCCTGTCTTGTTGCTGAGGATGGCTGTACTTCTGGCTCCAGAAGCAATACGATGGAGGGCTTTTTGGTAAATTGCTGTCCTGTTGTAGGTGCTATACATTTTTTGTTTCTTTTGTGTACTGGAAGGTGGATGAGTTAGAGGTGAAGGAGTCAAATTGAGATCCTAGTGATTAAAGCTGCATGTAAGGGATGGATGGTCAGAAGTTTCTGACTCTGATGACAACCTTGAATAGCTAAGCCAGTCTTGACCTGCTTAGTATCAGATTCTTTTGAAATAAAAAAAAAGCCTTATTCAGATATAATTCACATGCCATACAATTCATTCATTTAAAGTAGACAATGCAGTGGCTTTTAGAATATTCACAGACATGTGCAATCATTACCACCATTACCAGTCAATTTTAGAACATTTTCATGACCTCAGAAAAAACACTGTATCCTCTAATGAGGACATATATCCTCATATCCCCCAGCCCTAAGCAACCACTATAGATTTTCCTATTCTGGACTTTCATATGAATGGAATCATATGATATGTAGTCTTTTGTGGCTGTCTTCCTTCACTTAGCAACATGTTTTCAAGGTTGATCCATGTGGTATCATGTATTAGTGTTTCATTCCTTTTTAAATGGTAAAATAATATGTATTGATATACTACATTTTGTTTCTCTGTTGTCAGTAATGAGCATTTGGATTGTTTCCACCTTTTGGCTTTTACAAATAATGCTGCTAAAGCACTGGTGTACAAGTTTTGTGTGTGTGTGTGTTTGTGGATATATGGTTCCATTCCTCTTGGGCATATACTTAGGAGTGAACTTGCTGAATCATATGGTAATTCTATGCTTAATTTTTGAGGAACACCCAGATTATGTTTTGGAATTAGCTGAACTCCTAAGAAGAAAGTTTCATAAATTGATAACATTTTGAGATAATGATTTGCTCTATGTTCCCTTCAATTTATGTTTAGGAAATTCTATCAAATCTTTGCTCACTGTAACCTATACAAAAAGATGTTACAGATTTGCAACATTAATCGGCATGAATGAGATAAATTACATCATGTTACTTTGCTAAACCATATGCAAGAATATTCCATTATGTAATAAGTGAAATATTTAGAAAGAAAAAAATCAAGTATTATAATTTACAACTCTAAAATATTTATCCCTGAGTTTCTTAAAGAACAAACTTTTCTGCAAGAATATATATTAATAAGAAACTTGATTATTAAACACTTCTTCAGAAAAAAATGTTAGTTAAAAAAGAAAAATTACATACACTTTTATATATATCTTATTGGCTTGTAAAAACATTGAAAGAGAGGTGAGAAGTAAGGAAATAAAAGCACAGTATTCTGTGAGTAATCCTTGTTCAGTTAAGTCACATTTGGCTTAAATCCACTGGAAGGACTGTTTTAGAAATGTACTCTATGTCTGAAAGTTTATGACTAGTCTTTAAGGTATGGAATATGTTCCATATTACTTATTATCACAGTGTACCAAAATAATGAATTAAAAGTAGTTAATGTTGGAACTAAGAAAAAAAATCTTTGCCAAGTTGTAAGAAGTGGATTTAGACAAGTCCAAGCAGTAAGGGACAGAAACATCAATCATGTGGTTCCGTCGTTTTTTGTGAGGGATACATGGCAGGATGGATATAGGTCATAATTTAAAACAGATGCTAAAGTAGAAAATACTTACTTGATCTTTAGAAAAATTTTACATTTAAATGAAATAATATTTTGCTGGTTGTAATATGTTAACAATTTAAATATATTTTCTAATACTTTTATAAGGAGGAATATTTTTTAAAGTGATTAATTCATGAAAAAAAGAAATTTTAACAAAATAGATATAAATTCCATCTATGATCAGGAGTCTGTTTTGGGGGACCCCACCCTCTATCATAGCCCAGACTGAGATACATTAATGTAACTGGCCTTAGGACCTCCTGATCCTGATGCTTTTCTGTGGGCTAATGGATAATGCCTTTCATTGTCAGGCAAATATATTTCTCATTTATATTTGTTTATTGTAAATAAGAAATTTTGCTAAGTGTGAAAAAAAGATATTTCATTGATAGCGATAACATTTTAGAAACTGGTAACAGATGAAACTGCAATAACTATTCACATTGGAGAGATAATAGTGAACTTTTTTTCTAGTTTAAATAAATTGAATAAAAATTTTTAAAAATAAATAAGTGATAATGAATTTGATAGAATCTGATAACTAGGCCAGGCAGATACTAAGCCAGAAATACATGTCATCATACATATTTTTTCTAACTCCTTATATCCAAATGACACCAACTGATTTTATTTCTCAATTGCATCTTGAGTATTCCACCCAAACTAAGACACTCATTATCTCCTATCTATGTTACTGAAATATCTTTTGTCTTAATTTTGTGTATAACACATATTTGATAAGGAAGAGAGATTAGTCTCCTCTATAAATGTATGATAATATATTTGGTATATTATACAATGTATATTTTTTATTTTATTTTACATATATATTATATGATGAATGTCCTTTATTAGTAAATATTTGATATATTGCCATATACTTTGGTTATTATAAATAAACATGTTCCAATGTATATTCATAGTCTTACAATTTTAGATGCTTGAAGAGTAAAATAAGTTGTTGGAAGTGGTTATATATATCTTATTCTTTGATTGGTATTGACAAAATTATCTCCAAAGACTTTACGTCAATTTACTCTCCCACCAATAATGTATGAGGTTGCCTGTTTCTGTTCCTCCTTGTTAATAGAACATGTAATAATTTTTAAAAATTCTACCAATGTGATTGGTAAAAAATAACTTTAGCTTAATTTTCCATTTCACTTATTATAAGTGAGGTTATATATCTTTTTTTAAATCATTTTTTTTATTTTTGGCTGCATTGGGTCTTCGTTGCTGTGCATGGGCTTTCTCTAGTTGCGGCAAGTGGGGGCTGCTCTTCTTTGTGGTGCAAGGGCTTCTCATTGTGGTGCCTTCTCTTGTTGCAGAGCACGGGCTCTAGGTGCACGGGTTTCAGTAGTTGTGGTGTGCAGGCTCAACAGTTGTGGCTCGCAGGCTCTAGAGCACAGGCTCAGTAGTTGTGGCGCAAGAGCTTAGTTGCTCTGTGGCATGTGGGATCTTCCCAGACCAGGGCTCAAACCCGTGTCCCCTGCATTGGCAGGCAGATTCTTAACCACTGTGTCACCAGGGAAGTCCCGAGGTTATATATCTTTTCACAAGTTTGAAACTGATTTGTTTTTCCTCTTATGTATACTATTTATGTCATTTTATCCATTTTCAATTGGGCTTTGGGCTGCTGGGGTTTTCTTGTTTTTAGGAGCTTTTACGTATGAATAAAATGGACTATTTTTGGTCATATATGCCTGTTTGGCTTTTGACTTTGTTCTTGGTGTTTCTTTCCCAATCACTTTATAATTTTTGTGAAGCCATATTCATACTTTTTTATCTCTTAACATTGTGTCACTCTCCTCCATGTTTGTGTCTATCTGCACCCAGCACAGTGCCTGGCCATAGAAGACACCATATAAATATTTGTTTAAAATATTGCTGAATTAAAGTGTGAAGATGTTTATGTTTTTAAATCTCAAATCCAATGTATATCTTCTCAGTTTCTATTAGATTGTAAAGTTTTTAAGGGGAGAAATAATTTCTTCAAAGTCTTATTTCCCATTTTCCTAATACAGTTTAAACTGAAATTGGAGTGAAACCATGAAGCAGTTTGTACAAAACTGACATTTTTAAATGCTGAAAATTAAATTATATTTTTAATAATAATGTTGTCTATATTTTGTAAACACAAGTTATTTGAATTATTTGACTCAGCCCAAAGTAGTTGAAATTATTTTTGTTTCTGACTAAAGAACTAGCAATTTTTTATGACAATTCATGATTTAAAAACATACTATTAGATTAGTTGAATTAAAGCAGTTTTATTGTTATTAAATAGTTATTTCAAATCATTAATGTGTTGAACACACCATTTAATATTATTTTCTCAGACAATTTAAGATTTTGAAAAGGCATTTATGGGCTACTTCAACATCAAACCAAGTTTTGGCACTAAACAAACAAACAAAAATTAATGATCTTATCATCCATATATTGAGTTAATGATACCAATAGTGTATCCCGACTATGAAATGGGCTCAATTATTTGCTCAATAATCCAGTGTTTTCTGTGTCATTAATTCCTCTCCTTTTTCATTTAGCAACCCTCAGGAAACTCAAGATGGAGAAAGTTTATGTTGACTAAGTATTTCAAAACAATTTTAAACTTAAAATTTATGAATTACTTTTAATAAATTGTCAATGTAACTTGTATTATATTTAATCTTAGAAGTTATATCTTCAGAATCAGTTGAGAAAGGTTTTAGCTTTGTCTTAAGATACAGAAAACTTGAAAGAGCACTGCTCCCCACCTCAAACAATGACAAGTTGGATAATTTACCAAATCATAAATTTTCTTGAACCCATGAAAGAGCTGAGGCCACAGGCAAACAAATAGTCTCAAGTTTAAGGGAATACAGGTGCCTCCTAACAGAGACAAGATGTGAGCACTGGTTCACCTGTAGGAGATCAAGCTAGGAAGGGACATGGGGTGCTAAAGAAACTGGTAAGAAAATTCAGCTAAATGTTTGAACAGATTTTGAAATGTTGAGTGTTGACTACTATGAGAGTATAGAATGCTTCAAACCATAGAAATTAGGAGATTGCACTTTATCTCAGGCTTTTATCCACTCCCATCTCCACATTCTCATGACAAAGATGTGGGTCAGGTTGGGAGATCAGAGATTGTCTCCTGCTTCATTAGGCCTTGGTGAGGAAAGTATCAACCACTGTGGCAAAGGCACAAAGCCTCACTTGGATTATTCTTCCCCATCTCTTCTACTGAAATAGCCTTACACCACTCAGGCAAATCTCTGTAGCTTTCAAAGAACACATAGAAATCCACTGCAGCTTGAAGAAAAAATAGGAAAAAACAACCTTTGACACCAGGGCAAATATCAGGATATTAGAGGTCCACTCCACTGGTGGAATGGCAGGGTCACTAACAAAGCCCCAAGATCCAGGAACAGAGAGTTTGCCTAAGACTAATGCTAAAGCAGGACAAGAGAGAACCCTCTCCACCGTCCCTCACCAGGCTACCAAGTGATGAATGATAAATAGAATCTGTCGACTGCTGAGAGAGGGACAAGAACGTGGAGAAAGATCTTCTCTGATTGGGTAAATATACAGAGAATTCTAAAACTTAATGTGGAACAGAATAATTTAGAATAAACCTCTGCAACTCAGCTCCCATCATAAACACAAGGAAAAGCTAGAGGAATTTGAAGCCAATGGTGCCCTAAAAATCATTGCAACAACAAAACCCAAATACAGCCCAACCCCTGGCTAGGTTAACTCAATCTGCCACACTGAAGACCTAGCATAAAAAGAAATATTTCCATTTTCAGACATCAATGATATTTACATCAATTTGTGTTGTCTTATACACAATGTCCAGCATTCAACAAAAAAGTACAGAGTGATAAAACAGTAAAAAAACAATATTCTGTTAAGATAAACTGAAATCAATCAATAGAATGAGGTCCGTCTTGGAACTATCAAACAGAAAATTTTAAATAACTATGATTAATGTATTTAAAAAAACTTTTGTTAATAATATGTACAACATGCATGTATTAGAGCAGAGAGAAAAAAATTATAAGAATAGATTTTAAATTTCATCAGACTGATGAAAATGATAAGAAAGAATCAAATGGAAATGCTAGATACAAGGAACACAGTAACTGATATAAGAAAAATTCCTTTGACGAGTTTATTAATAGACTTAAAACAGCCAAAGAAAGAAGAACATGAAGTGAATGGAAAATAGTGTAATAGAAACTAACCAGGCTAAATTATAAAGACTAAATGAGTATAAAAAAAAAAATTTAAAAGACCAACACATAAAAGGCTTTCAGGACAGTATCAGTCAGTCTCATACTGGTGTAATAGGAATCACAAAAGAAGAAGAGAGAGAAAACATGGAAAGTGCTGTAAGTTAATGATTGAGAATTTTCCAAAAATATTGAAAGATATAAACCACAGATCAAGGAAATTCATAGAAAACCAAGCAGAATAAATACTAAACAAAATACATGAAACTCCTAGACAAAGGTATTCAAAGTGTTGAAAACCAAAGATAAAAAGAAAATTTTAAATGGAGTTAGAGGAAAAGAACATATTACATATATATATATATAACATATATATATATAACATATATATAACATATATATAAATATATATATATATGATGGCAGACTTCTCAATAATTCACATCAGAAATTACTGAAGCTAGAAGATCATGAAGTGACATCTTTAAAAGGCCTCAAGGGAAAAACATGTCAAACTAGTTTACACTATCTAGCATAAATAACTTTCAAAAATGAAAGAGAAAAAAAAGCTTTTTCAGACAAAGAATAAACAACATAGTTAATAACAACAAACCCCCACAACAAAATGTTAAAAGAAATTCTTTAGGCAACATGTATATGATTAAAAACTTGAATTTACCTAATGGAATGAGAAGCACTGGAAATGGTATAGATGAAAGTACATATAAAACTAATTTTCTTTCTCATTTTTAATTGCCCTATTTATTGATTAATGCAAGCTGCATCAGTTCATGGTTGAATTCTGTCTCAAGCTTGAAATGCAAATATTCTGTAGTGGGTTACTACCAAAGCTGAATGTTGAAAGTCAAATATTTATTATTTGCTTTAATATAGACTAATGTCTGAACAAATCAATCAGTGAGTGAACTGAGTGAAAATTCTCATCCCCTGTCATTCATCATCAATATCGAATGAGTTCATTTCCAATTATTAAATAAATTTATTACCTTCCTACTGCTTATGAAAAGAACTATAAAGATGATTTAGGGAAGGGGGACTGAAAAATAAAAAATAATGGCTATCATCTCGAAGCACAAAAAATTTATCCTTCTTCAAACACAGATTTAATTAAGTTACATTGATGATCAAAAAAAAAAACCAAAAGAAACTAACATTAAGTAAGGTATAATTTTGATAACATAGAAGCCAATTTTTACCAACTGAAGGTTTTAATACTCACAGGTCATAATGCATAAATAGATAGTGCTCTTAAATAGTATCTGTCATTGAAATTCAGGTATAGTTTTGTTACTAAAAAATAGTTTAATAAGCATAGTGAAAATTTCTTTTTATTTTCTTTTCCATATGGTTTATTACAGGATATTGACTATAGTTTCCCTGTGCTATATGGTGGAACCTTGTTGTTTATCTATTTTATATATAGTAGTTTGTATCTTCTAGTCACAAACTGTTAATTTATCCCTCCCTCCTTTCCCCTTTGGTAACCATAAGTTTGTTTCCTATGTCTGTATGTTTCTGTTTTGTAAATAAGTTCATTTGTATCATATTTTAGCTTCCACATATAAGTGATATCATATATTTGTCTTTCTCCTTCTGACTTACTTCAGTTAGTATGATAATCTCTAAGTGCATCTGTATTACTGCAAATGGCATTATTTCATTCTTTTTTATGGCTGACTGTATATATATATATATATATATATATATATATATATAAAATGTGTGTGTGTATCTATCTATCTATCTATCTATCTATCTATCTATCTATATACATATACACTACGTCTTCTTTATCCATTCCTTCCTCGATGGACATTTAGGTTGCTTCCATGTCTTAGCTATTATAAATAGTGCTGCTATGAACATTGGGGTACATTTATCATTTTGAATTAGAGTTTTGCCCAGATATATGCCCAGGAGTGGGATTGCTAGATCATATGGCAACTCTATTTTTAGTTTTTCAAGGAACCACCATACTGTTCTCCATAGTGGCTGCACTAATTTACATTCCCACCAACAGTGTAGGAAGGTTCCCTTTTCTCTATACCCTCACCAGCATTTTTTCATTGTAGATATTTTAATGATGGCCATTCTGACTGGTGTGAAGTGATATCTCACTGTAGTTTTGATTTGCATTTCTCTAATAATTAGTGAAGTTGAGCATCTTTTCATGTGCCTGTTGGCCAACTGTATGTCTTTTTTGGAGAAATGTCTATTTAGGTCTTCTGCTCATTATTTGATTGGGTTGTTTGTTTTTTTTTTGTTGTTGTTGTTATTGAGTTGTATGAGCTATCTGTGTATTTTGGAAATTAAGCCCAACAAGGTGAAAATTCCTATTCAGTACTCTCCTCAGAATTCTGCTAATAAAAAGCTAGAGGAAAGAAGGTTGAAAGCCAGTAAATCTATGTCAGCAAAATGTTCATGGAGATTTAACAACAAATATAATTCTTTCCCTTCTATTTTCACTAAAGAGCTCCATAACTGCATCATTTAGAGGTCAGCGCATAGTTCTCACATCCAAGGTTATTGTAACCCTCAGAATGAACATTCTCAGTGATGAAAACTTCTAACTTGTCAAACATTTAGTTGTTTTATTTCTTAGGCAAGTTATACTGGTAAGTACATCTGTGTGAGGCAATATTTATATAATCCTCTTGACCACTGTGGACAAAGAGTTTTCAACTAAGAAACAAAATATAAAACATCTCACAAAATAGTATACTTTGCAAAAACATGGGACTTTCAAACATAGTCTGTCCAAGTGCTCATATGAGATCCCTCAGGAAAACAGTATCTATAAAGCAGTGACAAAAATTGCTACTGCTATCAGCCTTATAAAACCAAGAATTTGATAAAAAATGCTGGTCTGCAAGAAAATGGCTCAGACTTCTTAGCGAAAATGATTCCAATTTAAACCAAAATTTGCAGAAATGATTGTCTGGTCTCACAACTCTACCAAGTATAGCTTTCACTTTTCTGGGAGGTTCATTTTACATAGTTGAAATTAACTAGATGGTTAAACATTATGTGTTGTTAAAATTCCCTTGTAAAAAACATGCTTTCTACAGGTTCTTAATACAGTGACTTTCCTCATGATAATTGGCAAGCAAAGGAAAATGAAAATATGGGAATTTTGTGAAATGTCTTCACTCCACCAAGATTAATGTCATGTGTATCATGTAACATACTGAGTCTGAAATTTCCAGATGGCATTTTAATTTTTATGTGTTGCACCAAATTGTGAGACTTCACGGACAATTGTTTACTTAGTGAAATACAAACGGATATGCTATTTTAGCAGGAGTTTGTTTTGGCAGTCTGTGAACAATCAAACTCAGCATTGTCTCCTGCACACACTAATATATCATTTAATAGGCCTGAGATCAGCAGGGGATTAACACAGAATAATTTGGGAAATTTTAAAAATTGAACGTATGCCTTTTATACACAATAAAGGAAAATAATCAGTACTTAAACACTCTCATTAAGATGAGAAGGTTCTTTATATAAATTAGAGGCAACAGATGTATCGGGAGGAAATTGACAGAAAAGAAAATAGCAAACATAACACTAAGTAGAAAAAAAAAGCTAATTATATGTTTCATCTCTGCTTACTATGAAGTAAAGCTTAATTTTAAAGAAATGGAAAAGTCTAGTGGATGCCAAGAGGATTTTTCCATGCATTATAGCTCTTTGGCATATAATCTATATGTATTTATCCAGATGTTATGGGTGGATATTATGGGATTTAATCATAACTGGAAGTGCATTTGAAGTACAGGATAGTACTAAAATGAAAATAGATAACTAAATATGAAAAAAATATTCTATTTTATTCTTAAAGAAATTTAGGACCGCACTGTGTTGTAAGTGTTAAAACATATTGGAGATAAAGACACAAACACAAAATTGCTTTTAAATTATGGTACAGTGAAATTTCCTAAAAACAGTTTTGATGCAAAGCTTCCTATTTGCAGGGCAAGAATAGAGATGAAGATGTAGAGAATGGACATGTGGACACAGAGGGGGAAAGGGAGGGTGGGACAAATTGGGAGATTAGGATTGACATATATACACTACCATGTGTAAAACAGATAGTTAGTGGGAGCCTGCTGTAGAGCACAGGGAGTTCAGGTCAGTGCTTTGTGATGACCTAGAGGGGTGGGATGGAGGGGGAGGGAGGTCCAAGAGTGAGGGGATATATGTACACATATAGCTGATTCACTTTTTTGTACAGCAGAAACTAACACAACATTGTAAAGCAATTACCAAGAAATTCTGTACAGTTTACTCAGTTTATGATTATACTGACCATTTCTGATGAAAAGTGGGTATCAGCATAATTACAAACTTCTTGTCTGGTGAATGATATTATCTCTGATGGTGCCTCAGGGCTTCACTGTCATTGCTGAGAGACCTGTTGTCACATTGGAGCTGCCTCAAGTAACTCAGTTTCTGGAGAGTGAAAGATCATATTCTCTCATGCTTCCTGATGCCCAAAGTCTCTTAATCTCATTAGTTTCCTTAGTCTTCAGGAGTGTAGTGAGTATGGGAAGAAACTAACATGAAGAGATTGAGAAGGTAGGCAGGGGCTAGGTTCTTGTAGATTCTTGAAGACCATGTTAAGAAATTTTAACTTTATTCAAAGTGCCCTGATAAGTTCATGGAAAGATCACCCTGGTTGCTGGAAAGATGGGAGGAAACAGTATTAATATTTATTTAACACAAACAGTATGATCATAATTGTGTATATTTGGGTGAAAATTTAATAAAGAAACTTAAAGTACAAATTATCTAACTCCTTTTTTCAAGATATAAATTTTAGTCAGAAAATACATTTGAGTAATGATTCAATTGAATGAGCTAATAAAAATTTAATATTACTCAAATTACTTCTGAGTAATTCATGTTTTAGAACCTACATTTTATTTCTGTTACTTCTCTCCTTGCTCTATTCATTATTGGTATGAAGAAAAAGGTCATTTAAAATTATACTAGGATCACATCAATCCTTGATTTCTTTTAACAATTACATCATTCTGAAACCTGTTGTTCAGACTAAATACACCAGGTCTCATGGACTAATCATGAGAATAAAAACACCAGTTTGATCTCCATAGGAGATCAAATAATTTATCTAAAGCAAAACTCATGGTTTCACGCTCACCATTAACTCATCCAAGCACATTTTAAAAGTTTGCATTGATTGACAGTTGAGTTCCAGAACTTGATTATAATTCCTAGAAATCAAGAACTGGAGGGGCATTTACAGATGGCCTATTCCTTTCTTCACCGAAGAAGCAGAAACTCAGAAAGGAAAAGTGACTCCCAGTTAAAGTACAAAGAAACATATTGAGAGTCAAGTGACTTGGCTTCCAGGCCTAGTTCTGTCATCTAATTTCAAAGAATGATTATTTAGCTGGAAAAATAAAAGAATTAGTAATACTAATAATGAGAAGAAAAAGAACAGTTTATTCCCTTGAATTTATCAAAGAATAAATGAAGTACATGGAACGTAAGTCTACCTTTTGTTGAAAGGAAATTCAATGGCATATTTAGCATTTCCAAAGAACCTTATCTTCTCATTCTCATGAATACCCCCAGTGGGTCCCTCATGGATTTACTTATTTTCCATAATATGATTCCCAAGTTTAATGAGAGGAAACATGCCAAGAAGAAAGTCTCTGGTGGCCCAGGAAGCAATTCCTTAGTGTTCAGCAACGAAGAATGAAACAGAGGACCAAATCTCCCAATTCTATCCAATGCAAAAAATTGAAATAACAGGCTCTCTGTGGCTGATAATGTCCTATGATGATAGTCATTTAGAGACTAGCACAAGCAGAAATGTGTGGGAAAGCTATGAGAGAGAGAAAAAATAGGAATATAAGAGAAAACAGCAAAGTTACCATACAGAAGCAACTGTTACTTAGTCCAATGCCCCATGCTACATACAACTGAATCTTTAGCTATATGTACCCAACATAATACAATGATTTAAGAAAATAGTGAAACACAGTATTTATTTGGGGAATATTTCCACCAGGAAATGTCTAAGTAAAAAAGAAATAGGGGGAACTCAAAGCTATATAGAATATTAACTTATCTAATATCACTTATGTTTTTAAAATTTTTATTGGGGTATAGTTGTTTTAAAATGTTGTGTTAGTTTCTACTATACAGCAAAGTGAATCAGCCATATGTATACATATATCTCCTCTTTTTTGGATTTCCTTCCCATTTAGGTCACCACAGAGTACTAAGTAGAGTTCCCTGTGCTATACAGCAGGTTCTTATTCGTTATCTATTTTATACATATTAGTGTATATATGTCAATCCCGATCTCCCAATTCATCCCACCACCCCCTTTTGCCCCTCGGTACCCATACATTTGTTCTCTACATCTGTGTCTCTATTTCTGCCTTGCAAACAAGTTCATTTGTACCATTTTTCTAGATTCCGAATATATGCATTAATATACAATATTTGATTTTCTCTTTCTGACTTACTTCACTCTGTATGACAGACTCTAGGTCCATCCACCTCACTACAAATAACTCAATTTCATTCCTTTTTATGGCTGAGTAATATTCCATTGTATATATAACATCACTTATTTTTCAGGGCTGCCGTATAGTTGAAGTTGTAACTTTCCCTTTCAGTGACATAATGTGGATTGTTACATTTATCATTAAATTTTTATTCATTTATGAAATTCTTGGTTTCTAAGAATTATTTTAAAAAACAGATTATTTCTTTACAGATGTATTATTCAAATTCCTCAAAGAGTAGTATATTAGTGTGTACTTGCCTTTATTAAGCCTTTACAAATTATTTGTTGATTATATCTCCATTGATTCACACCAATGAAATTATATTTACTCCTACCTACTTATACTAAACTTTTAACTCATACATTCACACTCTACTTAAATTACCTATTGAGTTTTTAAAAGGTGAAGCTTATAAAAATATATCATTAAACATAAAGCATGTTGTTAACATTTATCGAACTGTTAAAATGACTAGATCTATGTCATTATTGTAACATTAGGTATGAAAATTCTTCTAAATATTATCACTAATTTAATTAATGAGATTTACTTGTAGATGCCCCAACTCAACTATATTTGTATTAATATGAGATTTTATGATTTTAAGATTATGCAGTGGTTCAAGATTATGAAGTGACCTTCATGCCCACATCTTTTCTTTTTTTTCCTTCTTTAAACTAAATTTTTGGTCTTTATTTATTATAAAATAAAATCTGTCCCCTATATAATCTTTTTATTTACTTATTTATTTAAAAAATTTTTAAACATCTTTATTGGAGTATAATTGCTTTACAATGGTGTGTTGGTTTCTGCTGTTTAACAAAGTGAGTCAGCTATACGTATACATATATCACCATATCCCTTCCCTGTGGCATCTCCCTTCTACCCCTCGCTATCCCAACCCTCTAGGTGGTCACAAAGCACCGAGTTAATCTCCCTGTACTATGCGGCTGCTGCCCACTAGCTATCTATTTTACATTTCGTAGTGTATATATGTCCATGCCACTCTAACACTTCGTCCCATCTTACCTTCCCCCTCTCCGTGTTCTCAATTCTACTGTCTATGCTGCGTCTTTATTCCTGTCCCTCCCCTAGGTTCTTCAGAACCCTTTTTTTTTTTTTAGATTCCATATATATATGTTAGCATACAGTATTTGTTTTACTCTTCTGACTTACTTCACTCTGTATGACAGATTCTAGGTCCATCAACCTGACTATAATAATTCAATTCTGTTTTTTATGGCTGAGTAATATTCAATTGTATATATGTCTCAAATCTTCTTTATCCATTCATCTCTCAATGGACTCTTAGGTTGCTTCCATGTCCTGGCTATTGTAAATAGTGCTGCAATGAACATTGTGGTACATGACTCTTTTTGAATTATGGTTTTGTCAGGGTATATGCCCAGTAGTGAGATTGCTGGGTCATATGGTAGTACTATTTTTAGTTTTTTAAGGAACCTCCTATACTGTTCTCCATAGTGGCTGGATCAATCTACATTCCCACCAACAGTGCAAGGGGGTTCCCTTTTCTCCACACCCTCTCCGGCACTTATTGTTTGTAGACTTTTTGATGATGGCCATTCTGTCTGGTGTGAGGTGATACCTCATTGTAGTTGTGATTTGCATTTCTTTAATGATTAGTGATGTTGAGCATCACTTCATGTGTTTGTTGGCAATCTGTATATCTTCTATGGAGAAATGTGTATTTAGGTCTTCTTCCCATTTTTGGATTGGGTGGTTTGGTATTTTGATATTGAGCTGCATGAGCTGCTTTTATATACTGGAGATAATCCTTTGTCAGTTGCTTCACTGCAAATATTACTCCCATTCTGAGGGTGGTCTTTTCGTCTTTTCTATGGTTTCCTTTGCTGTACAAAAGCTTTTAAGTTTCATTAGGTCCCATTTATTTATTTTTGGTTTTATTTCCACTTCTCTAGGAGCTGCATCAAAAACGATCTTGCTGTGATTTATGTCATAGAGTGCTCTGCCTATGTTTTCCCCTAAGAGTTTTATAGTGTCTGGCCTTACATTTATGTCTTTAATCCATTTTGAGTTTATTTTTGTGTATGGTGTTAGGGAGTGTTCTAATTTCATTCTTTTACATGTAGCTTTCCAGTTTTCCCAGCACCACTTATTCAAGAAGCTGTCTTTTCTCCACTGTACATTCTTGCCTCCTTTATCAAAGTTAAGGTGACCATATGTGTGTGGGTTTATCTCTGGGCTTTCTATCCTGTTCCATTCATCTATATTTCTGTTTTTCTGCCAATACCATACTGTCTTCATTACTGTAGTTTTGTAGTATAGTCTGAAATCAGGGAGCCTGATTCCTCTAGCTCCATTTTTCTTTCTCAAGTTTGCTTCTGCTATTTGGAGTTTTTTGTGTTTCCATACAAATTGTGAAATTTTTTGTTCTAGCTCTGTGAAAAATGCCAGTGGTAGTTTGATAGGGATTGCATTAGATCTGTAGATTGCTTTGGGTAGTATAGTCATTTTCACAATGTTGATTCTTCCAATCCAAGAACATGGTATATCTCTCCATCTATTTGTATAATCTTTAATATCTTTCATCAGTGTCTTATAGTTTTCTGCATATAGGTCTTTTGTCTCCTAGGTAGGTTTATTCCTAGATATTTTATTCTTTTGTTGCAATGGTAAATGGGAGTGTTTTCTTAATTTCACTTTCAGATTTTTCATCATTAATGTATAGGAATGTGAGAGATTTCTGTGCATTAATTTTTTATCCTGCTAGTTTACCAAATTCATTGATGAGCTCTAGTAGTTTTCTGGTAGCATCTTTAGGATTCTCTATGTGTAGTATCATGTCATCTGAAAACAGTGACAGCTTTACTTCTTCTTTTCCAATTTGGATTCCTTTTATTTCTTTTACTTCTCTGATTGCTGTGGCTAAAACTTCCAAAACTATGTTCAATAATAGTGGTAAGAGTGTACATCTTTGTCTTATTCTTGATCTTAGAGGAAATGGTTTCAGTTTTTCACCATTGAGAATGATGTTGGCTGTGGGTTTGTCATATATGGCCTTTATTATGTTGAGGTAGGTTTCCTCTATGCCTGCTTTCTGGAGGGTTTTTATCATAAATAAGTGTTGAATTTTTTCAAAGACTTTCTCTGCATCTATTGAGATGATCATAGGTTTTTTATCCTTCAATTTGTTAATATGGTGTATCACATTGATTGATTTGCGTATATTGAAGAATCCTTGCATTCCTGGGATAAACCACACTTGATCGTGGTGTATGATCCTTTTAATGTGCTGTTGGATTCTGTTTGTTAATATTTTTTTGAGGATTTTTGTATCTATGTTCATCAGTGATATTGGCCTGTAGTTTTCTTTTTTTATGTGACATCTTTGTCTGTTTTTGGAATCAGTGTGATGGTGGCCTCATAGATTGAGCTTGGGAGTGTTCTTCCCTCTGCCATATTTTGGAGGAGTTTGAGAAAGATAGGTGTTAGCTCTTCTCTAAATGTCTGATAGAATTTGCCTGTGAAGCCATCTGGTTCTGGGCTCTTGTTTGTTGGAAGATTTTTAATCACAGTTTTACTTTCAGTGCTTGTGATTTGTCTGTTCATATTTTCTATTTCTTCCTGGTTCAGTCTCAGAATGTTGTGGTTTTTTAAGAATTTGTCCATTTCTTGCAGGTTGTCCATTTTATTGGCATAGATTTGCTTGCAGTAATCTCTCATGATCCTTTATATTTCTGCAGTGCCCATTGTTACTTCTCCTTTTTTATTTCTAATTCTATTGATTTGAGTCTTCTCCCTTTTTTTTCTTGATGAGGCTGGCTAATGGTTTATCAATTTTGTTTATCTTCTTAAAGAACCTGGTGTTAATGTTATTGATCTTTGCTACTGTTTCCTTCATTTCTTTTTCATTTATTTCTGATCCGATCTTTATGATTTCTTTCCTTCTACTAACTTTGGGGTTCTACTTTCTCTAATTGCTTTAGGTGTAAGCCTAGGTTGTTTATTTGTGATGTTTCTTGTTTCTTGAGGTAGGATTGTATTGCTATAAACTTCCTTCTTAGAACTGCTTTTGCTGCATCCCATAGGTTTTGGGTTGTCATGTTTTCACTGTCATTTGTTTCTAGGTATTTTCTGATTTCCTCTTTGAGTTTTTCAGTGATCTCTTGGTTATTTAGCTGTGTATTGTTTAGCCTCTATGTGTTTATATTTTTTACATTTTTTTCCTGCAATTTATATCTAGTGTCATAGCATTGTGGTTGGAAAACACACTTGATACGATTTCAATTTTCTTAAATTTACCAAGGCTTGATTTGTGACCCAAGATATGATCTATACTGGAGAATGTTCCATGAGCACTTGAGAAGAAAGTGTATTGTGCTGGTTTTGGATGGTATGTCCTATAAATATCAATAAAATCCAGCTTGTCTAATGTGTCATTTAAAGCTTGTGTTTCCTTCTTTATTTTCATTTTGGATGATCTGCCCATTGGTGAAAGTCGGGTGTTAAAGTCCTCTATTGTTATTTTGTTACTGTCAATTTCCCCTTTTTAGCTCTTAGCATTTACCTTATGTATTGAGGCGCTCCTATGTTGGGTGCATAAACATTTACAATTGTTATATCTTCTTGGATTGATCCCCTGATCATTATGTAGTGTCCTTCTTTGTCCTTGTAATAGTCTTTATTTTAAAGTCTATTATTTCTAATATGAGAATTACTACTCCAGCTTTCTTTTGATTTCCATTTGCATGGAATATCTTTTTCCATCCCCTCACTTTCAGTCTGTCCCTACCTCTGAAGTGGGTCTCTTGTAGACATCATATATGAGAGTCTTGCTTTTATATCCATTCAGCCAGTCTATGTCTTTTGGTTGGAGCATTTAACCCATTTACATTTAAGGTAGTTATCGATATGTATATTCCTATTACCATTTTCTTAACTGTTTTGGGTTTGTTATTTTAGGTCTTTTCCTTTTCTTGTGTTTCTGCCTAGATAAATTCCTTTAGCATTTGTTGTAAAGCTGGCTTGGCGGTGCTGAATTCTCTTAGCTTTTACTTGTCTGTAAAGTTTTTAATTTCTCTGGTGAATCTGAATGAGATCCTTTCTGGATCTACAAGGAGTAATTTTATTTGTAGGTTTTTCCCTTTCATCACTTTCAATGTCTCCTGCCACACCCTTCTGTCTTACGCAGTTTCTACTGAAAGTTCAGCTGTTAACCTTATGGGGATTCCCTTTTATCTTATTTGTTTCTTTTCCCATGCTGCTTTTAATATCTTTTTCTTTGTATTTAATTTTTGATAGTTTGATTAATATGTCTTGGCATGTTTCTCCTTGGTTTCATCATGTATGGGACTCTCTGCACTTCCCGGACTTGATTGATTATCTTCTTTCCCATATTGGGGATGTTTTCAACTATAATCTCTGCAAATATTTTCTCAGTCCTTTCTTTTTCTCTTCTTCCTCTGAGACCCCTATTATTCGAGTGTCGGTGTGTTTAATATTGTCCCAGAAGTCTCTGAGATTGTCCTCAATTCTTTTCTTTCTTTTTTCTTTATTTTGCGCTGAGGTAGTTACTTCCACTCTTTTTTTTTTTTTTTTTTTTTTTTTTTTGGTACGCAGGTCTCTCACTGTTGTGGCCTCTCCCGTTGCGGAGCACAGGCTCTGGACGCACAGGCTCAGCGGCCATGGCTCATGGGCCCAGCCGCTCTGCGGCATGTGGGATCTTCCTGGACTGGGGCACGAACCCATGTCCCCTGCATCGGCAGGCGGACTCTCAACCACTGCGCCACCAGGGAAGCCCACTTCCACTCTTTTATCTTCCAGGTCACCTATCTGTTTTTCTGCCTCAGTTATTCTGCTCTTGATTACTTCTAGAGAATTTTTAATTTCATTTATTGTGTTGTTCATCATTGTTTGTTTGCTCTTTAGTTCTTCTAGGTCCTTGTTAAATGTTTCTTGTATTTTCTCCATTTTATTTCCAAGATTTTGGATCATCTTTACTATCATTTCTCTGAATTCTTTTTCAGGTAGATTGCCCATTTCCTCTTCATTTGTTTGGTCTGGTGGGTTTTTACCTTACTCCTTTATCTTCTTTGTATTTCTCTGTCTTCCTATTTTGCTTAACTTACTGTGTTTGGGGGTCTCCTTTTCACAGGCTGCAGGTTTGTAGTGCCCATTGTTTTTGGTGTCTGCCCCCAGTGGGTAAGTTTGGTGCAGTGGGTTGTGTAGGCTTTTTGGTGGATGGGACTGGTGCCTGTGTTCTGGTGGATAAGTCTGGATCTTGACTTTCTGGTGGGCAGGACATCATCCAGTGGTGTGTTTTGTCAGGTCTGTGAACTTACTATGATTTTAGGCAACCTCTCTGCTAATGGGTGGTGTATTGTTCCTGTCTTGCTAGTTGTTTGGCATGAGGTGTCCAACTCTGGAGCTTACTGGTCACTGAGTGGAGCTGGGTCTTAGAGGTGAGATGGCTAGCTCAGGGAGAGCTCTCACCGATTAATATTATGACAGGCCGGGATGTCTTTGGTGGGTCAATGTCTTGAACTCGGATCTCCCAGCTCAGAGGCACAGGCCTGGCACCTGACTGGAGCACCAAGACGCTATCAGTCACATGGCTCAGAAGAAAAGGGAGAAAGGAAAAAGAAAGAAAGAAAGAAAAAATAAATAAAGTTATTAAAATAAAAAATATTTAAAAATTATTTAAATAAAACATAAAAAAGTAATTTAAAAAGTAAGAGAGCAAGAAACCAATAAAAACATCCACCATTGATAACAAGCACTAACACTATACTTAAAAAAAATGGACAGAGAGAACCCTAGGAAAAATGGTAAAAGCAAACCTATACAAGACAAAATTGCCCAAAGAAACATACACATACACACTCACAAAAAGTGAAAAGGGAAATAGATAGATCGATAAAATAATAAAGGAAGAGAGAAACCAAATCAATAAACAAATCTACCAATGATAATAAGCTCTAAATACTAAACTATGATAAACATAAAGCTAGAAACAAATTAGACACAGATTGCAAACCTCAAGTCTACAGTTGCTCCCAAAGTCCACTGCCTCAGTTTTGGAATGATTTGTTGTTTATTCATGTATTCCACAGATGCAGGGTACATCAGGTTGATTGCGGAGATTTAATCTGCTGCTCCTGAGGCTGCACGGAGAAATTTCCCTTTCTTTTCTTTGCTCGCACTGCTCCTAGGTTTCAGCTTTGGTTTTAGCCCTGCCTCTGAATGTAGGTCCCCCTCTGGCAACTGTTCTCCACCCAGACAGGAGGGAGTTAAAGGAGTGGCTGATTCAGGGGCTCTGGGTCACTCAGGCTGGTGGGAGGGAGGAATGCCAGGCAAGCCTGCAACAGCAGAGGCCAGCACGACATTGCAACAGCCTGTTGTGCGCTGTGTGTTCTCCTGGGGTATTTGTCCGTGGATCACAGGACCCTGGCAGTGGCGGGCTGCACAGTCTCCCAGGAGGACAGGTGTGGATAGTGACCTGTGTTTGCACACAGTATTCTTGGTAGCTGCAGTAGCAGCATTAGTGTTTCATGCCCGTCTCTGATGTCCGCACTGATAGCCGTGGCTTGCACCCATCTCTGGAGCTTGTTTAGGCGGTGCTCTTAATCCCTTCTCCTCGCACACTCTGAAACAATGGTCTCTTAACTCTTAGGCAGTTCCAAACTTTTTCCTGGACTCCCTCCTGGCTAGCTGTGGCACACTAGCCCCCTTCAGGCTGTGTTCACACAGCCAACTCCAGTCCTCTCCCTGGGATCTGATGCCGCAGTCTCAGCTTCCAGCCCCACACACCCCGGTGGGTGAGCAGACAAGCCTCTCAGGCTGGTGAGTGCTGTTCGGCACTGATCCTCTGTGTGGGAATCTCTCTGCTTTGCTCTCTGCATCCCTGTTGCTGTGCTCTCCTCCATGGCTCCGAATCTTCCCACTGGGCCACCTCTCGTCTCCACCAGTGAAGGGGCTTTCTAGTGCATGGAAACATTTCCTCCTTCACAGCTCCCTCCCAGAGGTGCAGGTCATGTCCCTATTTTTTTGTCCCTGTTTTCCTTTTTTCTTTTGCCCTATCCAGGTACATGGGAAGTTTCTTGCCTTTTGGGAAGTCTGAGGTCTTCTGCCAGCATTCAGTAGGTGTTCTGTAGGAGTTGTCCCACATGTAGATGTATTTTTGATGTCTTTGTGGGGAGGAAGGTGATCTCCACATCTTACTCCTCTGCCATCTTGAAGGTCCCCCTCCATGCCTACATCTTTTAGCCACTTCAACTCTTCCTGTGTATTTCTGAAAAATTAATTGCTCTAAAGCATATATTTCATGTATCACTCACCTGTTAAGAAACTCATTTTGCTTTCCTATGGAATAAAGTCCACACTTTTCATCTTAGCCCTTAAAGTTTCCCACAATCTGGCCACAATCTAGCTTCAACACTGGCTGTGTTCCAGCCAAACTGAGCCATGAAATATTCTGTAAACTACTCATGACCTGTGAATATTTGACTCCATTATTGCCATCTGGAATGCCTCACCTTCCATATGTATTTTTGTATGCTGAAATATTCAGCCTTAGTGATGAATTAATTACTTTCCTTACCAAGAGCCTGCATTTGTATCACTTATATTGCTTATCACTCTACCATAGTTTATGAATATGTTTTATATCTACATCTGTTTGGTAAACGTCTATCTACCAAGGATTATTTTTGTTTTCTTTGCAACCTACACTGTGCTCAGCATTGTGCCTTTCTCACAGCAGACTCATTAAATATTTTACTGAAATCATTGAACTAAAATGTGAATGCATCTTATTTTCCCCTTCATGTTTTCCAAGGTGCCATACTTGGAACTGAATAGTAAATGTTCCAAAGTCGACATGATATGTATTCTTATGTTATTAAACCAAAATCAAAACTGTCCTATTTTGCATTCATTCTCATTATATTCTGTGGGACTGTCAAATGCTAAAATCTGATTTCACTTAGAAGAAATAGATAATCCCTACAATTAGTGGTCTTGGAAAGGATAAAAACAAAACAAAACAAAAGCAAACCACCCTGCTATATCAATAGGAATATGGAAATCTGACTTTTGGAGTGCTGCCTTACTATGAACGAAATCACTGGGAGAATTTTTACCAATGAGCAAAATTTCTCATTCAATGGTTATATTTATTGCCTAATACAGTGATTCTTAAACTTTTGGAGTTTGCTTTTATTTCATGATACCCATCTTCCTAAATGACCTGCCTTCTGAATACCAGTGATTTTAAAAAATGATTAAAATGAATTAATATCTACTTTGTTCTGAAATGTTTTTAGGGGGTGGTGAAGTTTGAGATTTCTATGACACTCTTGGACATAATTTTGGACGTCCTGTTATTGCACAAACAGATTAAGAAGCCCCATCCTATATCATTCAATGTTGTCAGTTTCCCAACAGAAACACATATTGTCCATTTATAAACATCTCTCCAGAATGAAATATGCAACCAGATATAATAAAATTTTCAGCATTTTTGAGTCAGGATTTAATGATATGGTGAAAGATGATGTCTGAAAAATTTTGGTTTGATTTGCATAATCCATTAAGTCTCCATATATGACTTTTCTACGTTTCCCACTAGCTGCTAAAACATTCAGCATTTCTTATTTGTTAAGTTCAAATAATTCAGGCAATGACTCTCCCACCCCTTGACAATTGTTTTTGTCTAAATACCATTTTATTAGAACGAGAATTTATCCTGTATGCTGCTGTTTTACCCAGTCAACATTTGCATAATGCTAAACATTTGTTGTCCATGTTTTTTGTTAACACCCTTCACATTCTTTCAGCCCTACTCCCTCTTACTCATCAATTGGCCTAGCTGATGAATAAGATTTAGTTTTTTTCATCTGTTTAAATAAATCAATTCCATATTTTTAACAGAACATTTCTATTCTTCATGTATTATTCTTTGTAATCTCACCAAATTTTAGAAGACTTTCTGATACAAATGTACCCAGAAAAATACTTAATGTGGTTTCTAAAGAGAAATACAGAAACAATAATTATCCTTAAATTAATTAGTCAGAGGAAAAAATGTCTTCTAGCAAGTGTTCCATTATCAAACCACATAATTAAGATCAACCTGTTCTCTACTGCCTCACAGGATTTGGCAGAGGAAGAGACTGTGAATTGCCAACTGAAGAAGAGAGAGAAAAGAACCCTGAACAGATAGCTTACAGATGAGCCCACTAGATTTTTGCTAGTATGCAATAAAGTCTGCAGAAAATAACTTATAATTGTCCTTTGTACTTCACGTGCTGTTTTATGTCAGTATGCTAAAGTTCCCATTGGTGTGATTAATTTTACATTAAATTTCAGCTTTCCACTCTTGTTTGTGAATGGAACAGTCACACATATTGATCAGTATTTATCTTTGATCATCTTAACATCTTTTTAAACAATTGAGAGTGAACATTGGGTGCATAGAATTTCATGGTGGCCTCCTATGACTTATGCATTTTTGGAGAATCAGACTTGGTGTGTTGACTGCCTCTAACTTTCTCCCCCAGGTAAGTTCTACCTTCTTTCAAAAGGAAAACACTGTATGCCACAGTTATGAACATTTACCAGTGTAATTTGTGAAATTTAAATTATAAAAGAATTATAGAAAATATTCACCATACCTTATGTGAAAATACTCTCAGCATAAACATATTTAATATTGTTTAATAATATTTGTTATTTAAAACAGCAAAATATGGATTTCTTTATTTATAAAGATTTTTCTCAATGAAAAGACATTTTAAGACACAAATACATAGCTGACCCTTAATTTACTATGAAACAAAATCCACCCATTTGAGCATACCTCCCTTCACAGCTCTGCAAGACTGCTGGCTTCATCTCCTGCTTTTGAGAACATTTTACCATTAAAATCACCTCTCATATTACACAATAAAGACAGAACTTTTTATTCAGAACATCCATTAAATTTTGTACATATTACTTTGGGGTGGAGGTCAAAGGGAGGCTTGTCTTATTCTCTGTTAATGTTTGTCACACTAGTGAATTAAGAACTTCTCATCTTTACAGCCGAGAGAACATACTGCTAAGAAAGGGAGACACAATTATCTATCGATTGCTTATTCAACCATCATTATTACAAGTCTTCTTTGTACTTGGCACTAAATTATGTGCTGGGAATGTGGGGGAAAATAAACACACACATGTACCCACATCCTACACAGTTTCTATCCTGTGAGACTCTCAGTTCAGTGAAGAATATAGACATATGAACTTATTATTATTGCACTTGGAGAGCCTTGTACATCACACTAAGATTTTGGATGGTATTTTAAAGAAGTACAGAGTTACAGAATGATTGTATTGAAAGTTGGAAAAATAGCTTAATAGCCATAAGGAGGATATATTGGAGCAGGAGAAAGAAGAGGCATTACTTTCACCTTATTTTCTTTATCTCTTTATACTTCATCTCAAAAGAAAAAAAAAGAAAGAAATGCAACAGAGAGAAAGGGGATGAGGCAGCAAGGAGAGCTTTAGGGGTTGAAAGTAATATAGGAAAGAGGTAGCAGATAAAGGAGAAAAAGGAAGAGATGGGTATTACATTCTTGGTGCTCTTCAGCCAGATTAAGAGGAGAGCAAATGGCACCCAAACCACGTCTCTGTTAAGGATTGCTAAAACATCACATGAACAGGTCAAAAAATATGGTGGCTGCTAGTTAACTAGGGTGTTCTCTTATAACTGTTGAAATATAAATTGAAGTGGCTTCTCCCAAAGAAGACAACATTTTGGTAAGAAATTAAAACTAAATAGAATGCTCTTTATGTTCATAACTCTGCCCCAATTGTATAATGTTGATTATATCTTTAAATAATAGCAGTTTGGAGGGATGAAAAATTATTAGTTTTCCTGTTGAATCAAATGATAATCTTGGCTGGGGAAGCCCCATGTCTCTGTCAGTCCTTGAATATGCATTTAGAAATTTTGTCCTTTCTATAGGAATGAATAAGAAGGGAAAAGAGAGATCAGAGAGGAGGAAGCTGTTTGGAGAAAGAGAAACACTGGCTTTAGTCCAACCACACATAAGTACAAATGCATTTGATATAACTTTTAAAAAATTGACAATCTTAGAAATATAAACAAGATCCAGTGGGAATCAGAGAGGAAATTCAGAACCTCAAAGATGAGCTAAGAGATTTTTACTAATAAAAATAGCACATTAAAATAATCTTATCAGAAGTGAAAGAGATAGCAAGGAAGAATGTCATATAGATACTTATATTAGTTCCTTTAAACCATAAGGGAACTTGATGAGGTTACACCACACAATTGCCTAGAAACTTGACAAATAATAGGTGAGCCTACTCCCCATATAAATTTCCTTTACACTGAACAATGGAGACTTTACAATGAAGAGTCTAATATTGTCTGTAAATGTTTTTGTTCCCCCTACCCTTGCCTATAAATAGTTCCACACTTAAAAGTTTCCTAGACTTGCTAATTATTTAGAAGTACCTGGTGTGTTGCACAATATCCCTCAAAATGCCACAATCTAGCCCAAGACTTTAGTCTAAAGAAAAGAAAAAAATGAAGAAGAAAGACAAGTAATAGAGAAAAATGGGGCATGTGTTGGAAAATCAAACACAAAACTATCTATATTCTCACCTATGCCCACTGCAACTCATTTCTGAATATCCTACTAATAACTTAGCCAGTGCCCAGGCAATAATGATGCAGAAGTACATACTTAATGTACATTCATAATATGGGATTTTGATTCCTATGATAAAATTCAGCTCACTCTATCCCACTTGATTTTGGTTGCCTCAAACATATTCTTGGGGAAAAAAGAGTTTATTAAAAAATTTTTCTCTTCCCAACATTAGAATTTACTTACATTAGAATTCACTTAACAAGAGACAGTTTTGGGGTGTCTGGTGACCATTAGATCCAAATCTTGGTAGAATATGTTATTTAAAATGAGATATGGGTGAAAGGGTAGGAATGGGAGTATGTGACAAGAACAGAGTTGGCTGGTCTGCCTGCCACCATCATACTGGGGACAGAATATAAGAGAGAGTAAAAGTAATTTTAAGAGGCACATATCCTTGATGATGGTTTCTGTCAAATTTAGCCAATTATAAGTTCTCATGTTTTCAGAATTAGGATATTTGTTCTTCTACTCTGTGAAAGCTAATTAGCACAAATTAAATCCCAGGCATGGTGAGTAAACCATTGCCTTATGGAGCTTACTGTCTAGTAGGAAATAAAGAAATTGATCAAACTAGCAAGCAATAAATATAGAATTTGATATGCTTACAGTCCAGTGGGAGAGAAAGACATTAATCAATGTTTTTCTCACATATGTATAAATATTTAATTTGATGTATAGCAATAAATGTGTCATTTAGGTGTTGTGAAGAATTAGATATACAATGCTAGGAGCACTTAACACAAGAATACTTCTGTTATTGATGAACATTTTGGATGTCAAGAGTATGTTGGAATGATCCTTTGTAATGTAAAAGACAATTGCTGATAAATCTATAGCACTAAAAATATAATCGTAGAGGGGCTTCCCTGGTGGCACTGTGGATAAGAATCCGTCTGCCAATGCAGGGGACACGGGTTCGAGCCTTGGTCCAGAAAGATCCCACATGCCGCAGAGCAACTAAGCCCATGCGCCACAACTAATGAGCCTGCGCTCTAGAGCCCATGAGCCACAACTACTGAAGCTTGCATGCCTAGAGCCCGTGCTCCGAAACAAAAGAAGCCACCGCAATGAGAAGCCTGTGCACCGCAACGAAGAATAGCCCCCACTCGCCACAACTAGAGAAAGCCCACGCGCAACAACAAAGACCCAACTCAGCCAAAAATAAATAAATTTGTAAAAAAAAAAAAAAAAATATATATATATATATATATATAATCGTAGAAAAGAGGCATAGTCACAAATCAATCACCTAATCTCAAGAATCTGGAAATAGAAGAGCAAAATAAACCCAAAGCAAGTAGAAATAGTAAAGGTAGATAGACATCAATGAAACTGAAAACAAAAAAATAGAGAAAAATCAGTGAAACAAAAATCTTATTCTTCAAAGATATTAATAAAATTGATATCTCCAGCAAGAGTGACAAAGAAATAAGGAGAAAAGACACAAATTACCATACCAGACATGAAATATAAGATATCACTACAGACTCTATAAACATCAATAGGATAAGGGAATACTACAAAGAGATTTTGACTGTATCTTGACTATATTAATGTCAATATCCTGGTCATGAATTGTCCGTGGTTTTGCATTATGTTACTATTGAGACAAACTGTACATGGAATGTACATAAATATCTGATAATACATATGTTTGACTCCAATTTTTGGAGTAAATTGATTGAGAATGTAGGCTGCAGACAGACAATGGGGAAATCTTGAAAGACAGAATAAAGAATGTGGACTTTTTTTCTAAGTTGTAAAAAAATGGTGGGTGGTTTTTAAATTGAGGAACAGATGTTCAATGCCTTACTTCAGGATGAAAGACACTAGACACCAATGTGGAAAAACTTTTAATTCCAAGCTATGGTAGTGAGATTTACAAAGTAAGTTTCTTAAAAGAAAACATAACCTTGATACGTGGACTTTAAAATTAAATACAATTCATCAGAGTTGGCAAAATGTCCTCCAATGGTTTCCATCTCAGGCTCCTGTCTGTTGGCGATTCATTCTGTGACCTCAAAGAATACATCAGAGTTTTTTTTAACCCAACCTTCTAAAAATCAGTTTGGTTGCATGGAAACAGAAAACTTAGCTTAGTATATAAAAGCTGTAAATAGTAGTTATGACTCAAGGAGCTATAGATTGTGAAGTTTACATACTTACTACTAACCTATAATATTGAACATTTTTCTATCTCTTTATAAATTGGAACTATAGTTTTGCAGCCAAGTTCTGATAACACAGGCATTACAAAAAGTTAATATTTCCAGGAACCTTTATTTATACGCTTATCCATATGTTATCATTTCCAAATAAATTTCCTAGTCAATATGACTTTTTTTTTTTTAACCTGGATCAGAAAAGTAGAAGAATATTTCAAAGAAAGATTTTTGAAACTTTTGGTGGATCCATTTGAGATTTAGAAGATCTATTTAATGATATTTTAAAGTTGACATATAATTTATAATGTGACTTAGGCACTAATAATTCATTAACTTGCCATTTAGGACTGAGTTATCAAAATAACAATAGGCAAACTACTTGTCCACTCTGAATACAGATAAAATTCTGCGGCACAATTTTGCAGCCCAGTCCCTTAAATGTTGTTAAGACTTGGGGTTCATTCTAATCCTCTCAGATACTGCTCTGAACCTTTAGTAAATCACATTGATCTGGGAACAGAGCTTTATAAGTAAACTGTCATTTTGACATCTACTTATGAATTTTCTAGGTTGACTATAGCTTTGTTTATCAGATGCCACTCATTGCAAGTAAAATATAATTTCTATCTCAAATTCTGATTTTAATCCAATTATCAATACCCCCAGAACACAGAGTCATTTGCAGAAAATGGAGATTTATATGGTATGTTCCTCCATGGAATCAATAATATGTATCTTGGGAGTTTGGTTTTACTAACACAGAGGTCCTTAGATGACAAATGCTGCTATTTCCAAGGAGAAGTTTATCTGCCCATTATAATCAATCTACCTGCAGAAAATGAATAGAGGGTTAAATCAGGGGAAAAAAAACCCTCCTCTATTAAGTCATAATTAGGTCAATCAGTATTAGACAAAGGAAAAAAGCAGTGGAAAGCCTAAAATATTTTCTTCATGGGCAGCCATAAAATCACAAAATTGATTATTCAGCTCAGCTTATGTGCATCATTCTTACCAGGAGATGAAAATAATTTTAGAATTGATATGTCTTTTGTGATTTTAAATGACAATCAAATTTAGTCATTTTTTATAACTTGAATAGTATTACAGGGAAAAGAAACAACCAAAAAGAGATTTTGCAGCTCTTAGCACTGAAAAGATTATGGTTTTCCCTGCTTTGGTTTAAAATCAAAAAAGAAAACAAACCTAAATTATAAAGTAATTATAAGGAATCAAAATGTTCTGATTTTTGGCATAAAAACAAGTTCAACAATTTTTGAAATATCAAAAATCGTTATTTCAAAAACGTTTCTGGTGCCCTACATTGCTGCTGCATGCAATTTGTTGCCTCATGGATAAGACTAATGGTCATGCCAAGACATATTTTTCTGATCAGTCCAATGGTCTCTGAAGCCACAACATAATACCTTTTATTTTGTTGGAAGGATGAGCATGAGGTGGTTATGAGAGTGGTATGAATGGGGCAACCAAGAGAAAAATAACAACTTTACTACTGCTGTTATAGTTTTAATGAAAACCACTAGATGTTATTATTCCAAATGAGAACTAGCCAACACATCAACTTAGTCACACATTAAGTCGACAACAACCCTTTTTACAGTTCTTACAATGCTAGAAATCTGTAAAAGATGTCAATTCTAATAATAACCTTTTTTTCAAATATGCTTATGAGTGTGGGTAATATAATTTGAAAACCTTTGGCCATTGGATATTAAAATCCAAATTCATTTGTTCTCTACATATATGAGGTCTGGAACACCTGTTTTATTGTGAATAGATAATGAGAATCTTCTTGAACTGAATTTGGTCAGTATTGCATTTCTAATGCTCTTTCTTTACTAGTTTTTGGTTTTAAATTTCCTCCTCTGCCTGCCAAATTACCCCCTATTCAAATTTTACTAATGAACCGAATATTTTCCCACTGAATCAGAAAAGATTAGTTTATCATATTTTAAAAGGAAGGTAATTTTCCATGGGGAAATGTGTGAGATTTTAAATCTCCGTATTCTAATTCACATATTTTTAACCAAATTCCTTTCAGCTGACAGTGTGAAAATTAGTGACTTTTATAACATAACTTACCTGTGCAGGAATGGACTGCACAGAGTGAAAACTGTCATGTAGTTAATGATATACAGGGCCTGGGTTAAAAGTTTGAATTCCAGTCTTTTTCTGCCACTTTTAGCTTCATTAATTTGCACAGTAACAGCTTCTCTCACCCAATTTCTTTCCTGTTAAAGATTAATAAATGCTAAATTAACAATAAAGTGACAATAATTTTAAAAGACATATTATGCCACTCTGAAAACTTTGAACAGTCTAAACTCTGGCAGGAATTAAGGAAAAATAGATCTTGATTATGGGAACAACAGACAAAATTAAGAGATAATATAGATGTATGTTAAGTTCAACTGCTTTAATAGAGAATAGTGAGTCTTCAATTGTATAAAAAATACCTAGGGTTTTAATTGACTGTTGCTTCCTTATAAGTCACGGTATGATTTAATTGCCTAAAAAATCATGAAAGCTCATTTTGCATTTGTGGTCATGTGGAGAATAGAGGTCATGATCTCGAGAACCACAATATTGCCAGAAATTATTGAAGTAAACTTCCAACTGGTTAAATGGTTCCCTGTCTTTATTAGCGCCCTCCTTCCAATTCGTTGTACACAACTGCAGAATGACATTTTGAAATTTTAACATGAATCTCTCCAGCTTAAAATGAGGCCATCATCCTCTATTGCTTTAGGCAAAAGTGTCCAAACCCATTAGCATGCCATATACATCTCCCTGGGGTAAGACTTCTGTTAAACCTCCTGGCCTTAAATGTGCCCATTCCCGCTGCTCTCTGATCCTGTCATGACAAACTATCTTGTCCAGTCCTATTTGGACTAATCCTATGTATCTTTCAAGATGCAACTTAATCATTATCTGCCTTAAGAACAACTTTCTGATAATTGACCACCCCTGTGGTCCTTGGGGTTTTTTTAATGAGATTTAAAAAAATTATTATTATTATTATTGTGGTAAGAACAGTTAGCATGAGATTTACCTCTTAAATGTTGAAGTGAACAACACCATGGTGTTAACTATAGGCAATCTGATTTACAGTTGATCTCTAGAACTTACTCACCTAGCATAACTGAAACTTTACATTGTTCAATACAATGTCCCGTTTCTCCCTCTCCCCAAACCCTAGGCAACGAGTATTGTATTCTCTGCTTCTCTGAGTCTGACTATTTTGAATACCCCATATAAGTGGAATCATACAGTATTTGTCCTTCTGTTATACTCTGTCCTAGTGTTTATAATACTTTCATTTTTTTTTCTGACTACTAGTTTGCAAGCCCCTTGAAAGTATCATGTCTGTCTCATTTCTTGTATCCCTAGCTCATGACCAAGTACACACGATGTTAAATAAATGTGGTATGGTATGTGTATGTTTGTGTTTTAAGTATATCAATCCCATGTGGCAGCAGTGGGCAGAGCCGAAGAGTGTAAGTTGGGCAGAGCAAATTGTGCTGCAAATTTCCAACAATAAAAATGTTTAGTGAAAAGTTTGGCTAAGTCATTTAGAAATTAAATTGTAGAAGAGATTGCTTCATTAGATGAGGAATTAGATTAGATATTATGTAAATGATGATAATAATAACAACATAATAATACTGATAATTTTATTCATCTATCACCTCCTACAAAAATTAATGAGTGCTTGTTATGTGCCACGCACCATGCTAAGTATTTTACGTAAATTATCTTGTTTACCAGCAAAAAAATAAAAGGAGACTCAGATATATAAATTAATTTGACCTGTTGCAACATGAATGAGTGAAAAGAAATTCAAACTTAGTTTGATCTGAATTCTGAGCTTTTGCTTTTCTACCTACTTTACTGCATGCACTTCCCTGTCCTCCTGCATTCCTGCGGCAGCTGATAGATTTCGCGGGCGGAGACTGTGGGTGGCGGAGGGGGGCAGCTTCGGAGCCGCGGAGGAGAGCACAGCAACAGGGGTGCGGAGGGCAAAGCGGAGAGATTCCCGCACACAGGATCGGTGCCGACCGGCACTCACCAGCCTGAGAGGCTCCTCTGCTCACCCGCCGGGACGGGCGGGGCTGCGAGCTGAGGCTTGGGCTTCGGTTGGAGCGCCGGGAGAGGACTGGGGTTGGCGGCATGAACACAGCCTGAAGGGGCTAGTGCGCCACAGCTAGCCGAGAGGGAGTCCGGGAAAAGGTCTGGAGCTGCCAAAGTGACAAGAGACTTTTTTTTCCCTTATTTTTTCCTGGTGCACGAGGAGAGGGGATTAAGAGCGCTGCTTAAAGGAGCTCCAGAGACGGGCGCGAGCCGCGGCTAAAAGCGCGGACCCCAGAGACGGGCATGAGACGCTAAGGCTGCTGCTGCCGCCGCCAAGAAGCCTGTGTGCGAGCACAGGTCACTATCCACACCTCCCCTCCTGGGAGCCTGTCCAGCCCGCCACTGCCAGGGTCCCGTGATCCAGGGACAACTTCCCCAGGAGAACACACGGCGCGCCTCACGCTGGTGCAACGTCACGTGGGCCTCTGCTGCCGCAGGCTCAGCCCACATCCCTACCGCTCCCTCCCCCCGGCCTGAGTGAGCCAGAGCCCCCGAAGCAGCTGCTCCTTTAACCCCGTGCTGTCTGAGCGAAGAAGAGACGCCCTCAGGAGACCTACACGCAGAGACGGGTCCAAATCCAAAGCTGAAACCCAGGAGCTGTGTGAACAAAGAAGAGAAAGAGAAATCTCTCCCAGCAGCCTCAGAAGCAGCGAATTAAAGCTCCACAATCAACTTGATATACCATGCATCTGTGGAATACATGAATAGACAATGAATCATCCCAAACTGAGGAGGTGGACTTTGGGAGCAACGATATATATATATATTTTTTCCCTTTTTCTCTTTTTCTGAGTGTGTATGTGTATGCTTCTGTGTGTGATTTTGTCAGTATAGCTTTGCTTTTACCATTTGTCCTAGGCTTCTGTCTGTCCGGTTTTTGTTTGTTTGTTTGTATTTTTATTACTAAAAAAATTTGTTTTCTTAATAATTATTTTTTATATTACTGACTTTATTTTATTTTATTTTATCTTCTTCTTTCTTTCTTTCTTTTTTCCTCCCTTTTATTCTCAGCTGTGTGGAAGACAGGCTCTTGGTGCTGCAGCCAGGCATCAGGGCTGTGCCTCTGAGGTGGGAGAGCCAAGTTCAGGACACTGGTCCACAAGAGACCTCCCAGCTGCACATAATATCAAACGGCAAAAATCTCCCAGAGATCTCCATCTCAACGCCAAGACCCAGCTCCACTCAACGACCAGCAAGCTACAGTGCAGGACACCATATACCAAACAACTAGCAAGACAGGAACACAACACCATCCATTAGCACAGAGGCTGCCAAAAATCATAATAATGCCACAGACACACCAAAACACACCACCAGACAGGGACCTGCCCACCAGAAAGACAAGATCCAGCCTCATCCACCTGAACACAGGCACTAGTCCCCTCCCCCAGGAAACCTACACAACCCACTGAACCAGCCTGAGCCACTGGGGAGAGACACCAAAAACAACGGAAACTACGAACCTGCAGCCTGCGAAAAGGAGACCCCAAACACAGTAAGTTAAGCAAAATGAGAAGACAGAGAATAACATAGCAGATGAAGGAGCATGGCAAAAATCCACCAGACCTAACAAATGAAGAGGAAATAGGCAGTATACCTGAAAAAGATTCAGAATAATGATAGTAAAGATGATCCAAAATCTTGGAAATAGAATGGAGAAAATACAAGAAACGTTTAACAAGGACCTAAAACTAAAGAGCAAACAGACAGTGATGAACAGCACAATAAATGAAATTAAAAATTCTCTAGAAGGGATCAATAGCAGAATAACTGAGGCAGAAGAATGGATAACTGACCTGGAAGATAAAATATTGGAACTAACTGGGGCTTCCCTGGTGGCGCAGTGGTTGAGAGTCCGGCTGCCGATGTAGGAGACATGGGTTTGTGCCCCGGTCCAGGAAGATCCCACAGGCCGTGGAGTGGCTGGGCCCGTGAGCCATGGCTGCTGGGCCTGTGCGTCCAGAGCCTGTGCTCCTCAATGGGAGAGTCCACAACAGTGAGAGGCCTGCGTACCACCAAAAAAAAAAAAAAAAAAATTATATATATATAGGAACTAACTACTGCAGAGCAGAATAAAGAAAAAAGAATGAAAAGAATGGAGGACAGTCTCGAAGAACTCTGGGACAACATTAAATTGCACCAACATTCGAATTATAGGGGTCCCAGAAGAAAAAGAAAGGGACTGAGAAATTATTTGAAGAGATTATAGTTGAAAACTTCCCTAATATGGGAAAGGAAATAGTTAATCAAGTCAAGGAAGCACAGAGAGTCCCATACAGGATAAATCCAAGGAGAAACACAGCAAGACACATATTAATCAAAGTATCAAAAATTAAATACAAAGAACAAATATTAAAAGCAGCAAGGGAAAAACAACAAATAACACATAAGGGAATCCCCATAAGGTTAACAGCTTATCTTTCAGCAGAAACTCTGCAATCCAGAAGGGAGTGGCAGGACATATTTAAAGTGATGAAGGAGAAAAACCTACAACCAAGATTACTCTATGCAGCAAGGATCTCATTCAGATTTGATGGAGAAATTAAAAGCTTTACAGACAAACAAAAGCTAAGAGAATTCAGCACCACAAAACCAGCTTTACAACAAATGCTAAAGGAACTTCTCTAGGCAGGAAACACAAGAAAAGGAAAAGACCTACGACAACAAACCCACAACAATTAAGAAAATGGTAATAGGACCATATATATCAAAAATACCTTAAATGTAAATGGACTAAGTGCTCCAACTAAAAGACATAAAATAGCTGAATGGATACAAAAACAAGACCCTTATATACGCTGTCTACAAGAGACCCACTTCAGACCAAGGGACACATACAGACTGAAAGTGAGGGGATGGAAAAAGATATTCCATGCAAATGGAAATCAAAAGAAAGCTGGAGTAGCAATTCTCATATCAGACAAAATAGACTTTAAAACAAAGCCTATTACAAGAGACAAAGAAGGACACTACATAATAATCAAGGGATCAATCCAAGAAGAAGATATAACAATTGTAAATATTTATGCAGCCAACATAGCAGCACCTCAATACATAAGGCAAATACTAACAGCCATAAAAGGGGAAATCGACAGTAACACATTCATAGTAGGGGACTTTAACACCCCACTTTCACCAATGGACCGATCATCCAAAATGGAAATAAATAAGGAAACACAAGCTTTAAATGTTACATTAAACAAGATGGACTTAATTGATATTTATAGGACATTCCATCCAAAAACAACAGAATACACATTTTTCTCAAGTGCTCATGGAACATTCTCCAGGACAGATCATATCTTGTTTCAAAAAACAAGCCTTGGTAGATTTAAGAAAATTGAAATCGTATCAAGTATCTTTTCCAAACACAGTGCTATGAGACTAGATATCAATCATAGGAAAAAGTCTGTAAGAAATACAAACACATGGAGGCTAAAAAACACATTACTTGATAACCAAGAGATCACTGAAAAAATCAAAGAGGAAATTAAAAAATACCTAGAAACAAATGACAGTGAAAATACAACGACCCAAAACCTATGGGATGCAGCAAAAGCAGTTCTAAGAGGGAAGTTTATAGCAATACAATCCTACCTTAAGAAAAACGAAACATCTCAAATAAACAACCTAACCTTACAACTAAAGCAATTAGAGAAAGAATAACAAAAAACTCCCTAAATTTAGCAGAAGGAAAGAAATCATAAAGATCAGATCAGAAATAAATGAAAAAGAAATGAAGGAAATGATAGCAAAGATCAATAAAACTGAAAGCTGGTTCTTTGAGGAGATTAAAAAAATTGATAAACCATTAGCCAGACTTATCAAGAAAAAAAGGGAGATGACTCAAATCAATAGAATTAGAAATGAAAAAGCAGAAGTAACAACTGACACTGCAGAAATACAAAGGATCATGAGAGATTACTACAAGCAACTATATGACAATAAAATGGACAACCTGGAAGAAATGGAAAAATTCTTAGAAATGCACAACCTTCTGAGACTGAACTAGGAAGAAATAGAAAATATGAACAGACCAATCACAAGCACTGAAATTGAAACTGTGATTAAAAATCTTCCAACAAACAAAAGCCCAGGACCAGATGGCTTCACAGGTGAATTCCATCAAACATTTAGAGAAGAGCTAACATCTATCCTTCTCAAACTCTTCCAAAATATAGCAGAGGGAGGAACACTTCCTAACTCATTCTATGAGGCCACCATCACTCTGATACCAAAACCAGACAAAGATGTCACAAAGAAAGAAATCTACAGGCCAATATCACTGATGAACATAGATGCAAAAATCCTCAAAAAAAAAATACTAGCAAACAGAATCCAAGAGCACATTAAAAGGATCATACACTATGATCAAGTAGGGTTTATCCCAAGAATGCAAAGATTCTTCAATATATGCAAATCAATCAACGTGATACACCATATTAACAAATTGAAGGAGAAAAACCATACGATCTTCTCAATAGATGCAGAAAAAGCTTTCGACAAAATTCACCACCCATTTATGATAAAAACCCTCCAGAAAGTAGGCATAGAGGGAACCTACCTCAACATAATAAAGGCCATATATGACAAACCTACAGCCAACATCGTCCTCAATGGTGAAAAACTGAAAACATTTCCACTAAGATCAGGAACAAGACAAGGTTGCCCACTCTTGCCAGTAGTATTCAACATAGTTTTGGAAGTTTTAGCCACAGCAATCAGAGAAGAAAAAGAAACAAAAGGAATCCAAATTGGAAAAGAAGAAGTAAAACTGTCACTGTTTCCAGATGACATGATAATCTACACAGAGAATCCTAACGATGCTACCAGAATACTACTAGAGCTAAACAATGAATTTGGTAAAGTAGCAGGATACAAAATTAATGCACAGAAATCTCTTGCATTCCTATACACTTATTATGAAATACCTTAAAGTGAAATTAAGAAAACACTCCCATTTACCATTGCAATAAAAAGAATAAAATATCTAAGAATAAACCTACCTAAGGAGACAAAATACCTTTATGCAGAAAATTATAAGACTGATGATAGAAATTGAAGATGATACAAAAGATGGAGAGATATACCATGTTCTTGGATTGGAAAAAACAACATTGTGAAAATGACTCTACTACCCAAAGCAATCTACATATTCAATGCAATCCCTATCAAACTACCTGGCATTTTTCACAGAACTAGAACAAAAAAATTCCACAATTTGCATGGAAACACAAAAGACCCCGAATAGCCAAAGCAATCTTGAGAACGAAAAATGGAGCTGGAGGAATCAGGCTCTCTGACTTCAGACTATACTACAGAGCTACAGTAATGAAAACAGTATGGTACTGGCACAAAAACAGAAATATAGATGAATGGAACAGGATAGAAAGCCCAGAGATAAACCCACACACATATCGTCACCTTATCTTTGATAAAGGAGGCAAGAATATACAGTGGAGAAAAGACAGACTGTTCAATAAGTGGTGCTGGGAAAACTGAACAGCTACATGTAAAACATTGAGATTAGAACACTCCCTAACACCATACACAAAAATAACCTCAAAATGGATTAAAGATCTAAATGTAAGGCCAAACACCATGAAGCTCTTGGAGGAAAACATAGGCAAAACACTGTATGATGTAAATCACAGCAGGATTCTTTTTGACTCATCTCCTAGAGAAATGGAAATAAAAACAAAAATAAACAAATGGGACCTAATGAAACTTAAAAGCTTTTGCACAGCAAAGGAAACCATAAACAAGACGAAAAGACAACCCTCAGAATGGGAGAAAATATTTGCAAATGAAACAGCTGACAAAGGATTAATCTCCAAAACATACAAGCAACTCATGCAGCTCAATATCAAAAAAAACAAACACCCCAATCCAAAAATGGGCAGAAGACCTAAATAGACATTTCTCCAAAGAAGATATACAGATTGCCAACAAACACATGAAAGGATCCTCAACATCACTAATTATTAGAGAAATGCAAATCAAAACTACAATGAGATATCATCTCACACCGGTCAGAATGGGTATCATCAAAAAATCTATAAACAATAAATGCTGGAGAGGGTGTGGAGAAAAGGAATCCTCTTGCACTGTTGGTGGGAATGTAAATTGATACGGCCACTATGGAGAACAGTATGGATGTTCCTTAAAAAACTAAAAATGGAACTACCATACGACCCAGCAATCCCACTACTGGGCATATACCCTGAGAAAACCATAATTCAAAAAGAGTCATGTACCAAAATGTTCATGGCAGCTGTATTGACAATAGCCAGGACATGGAAGCAGCTAAGTGTCCATCAACACAGATGAATGGATAAAGAAGATGTGGCACATATATACAATGGAATATTACTCAGCCATAAACGAAACTGAGTTATTTGTAGTGAGGTGTATGGGCCTAGAGACTGTCATACAGAGTGAAGTAAGTCAGAAAGAGAAAAACATATACCATATACTAACACATATATATGGAATCTAAAAAAGAAAAACAAAATGGTCAGAAGAACCTAGGGGCAAGACGGGAATAAAGATGCAGACCTACTAGAGAACGGACTTGAGGATACGGGGAGGGGGAAGGATAAGCTGGGACAAAGTGAGAGAGTGGCATGGACATATATGTACTACCAAATGTAAAATAGATAGCCAGTGGGAAGCAGCCGCATAATACAGGGAGATCAGCTCGGTGCTTTGTGACCACCTAGAGCCGTGGGATAGGGAGGGTGGGAGGGAGGGAGATGCAAGAGGGAAGAAATATTGGGACATATGTATATGTATAACTCATTCACTTTGTTATAAAGCAGAAACTAACACACCATTGTAAAGCTGTTATACTCCAATAAAGATGTTAAAAAAAAAAGATATGGAAATGAATTTCAAATATGTGTAGCCCTTTAATTATGCCCTTGAAGACAGTACAGACCGTTCACTCTTAGATAACTAAGCGCATGGCTGAGGCTGAGGCTGCCATAAACCAGCCCTTACTTTTCCCTTTAGCAACATAGTAATCTGTACCAAGTCTGCCTCACATGGGCAACAGGCCATCTTCTCTCTTTGGTTACACCTTCTTTTCTCCCATCTCTGGGTTCTCTCAGATGAAAATGATTTGCTTTCTATACCACTGGAAGTTCATTACTTTAGAAACATAATTTATACATATTTTGGAAGCTCTAATTTTATTTTTTCAACATCCTGAAATAATTTAACATATTTTCCTAGTAATCCAAATGTCTCCAAATCCTCTTTCATCTAATGTAACTGTAGCAAGTCCAGATCCCTCTGCCATAATTCTGAAGTTTACCAGGACACATATCTTTTCTCTTGGTCACTCTTATCTCTCATTCTAAACTCCTGGCTTCCCTTTAATGACCATGGCCTCATCGCTCACTGTTCATGCCAGTCGCTGCCTTCTCTCCACACCCCTTGGTCCCAAATGTGGACATAAATCATTTAGTCCCCATTAACACAGCGCTATTGTGTGTATTAGACCGTACTGAAGCTCTGAAGTTGGTGGAGGAGAATCACAGTACAGGACATGAAATAATTTAAAACTGGGTATAGATACTATGTTTCGTAAGTTTTTCAGCCATTCCTATAAAAGAGGCCTCTTTTGTGTCTGCCCCTCTCTGAGTACAGACCTGTTCTGATGTCTCTAGGGCTTCAGAACAGAAAGATGTTCTCTGCTCATCATCCCTCCTCCCCATCCCACTAACCAACGACACAGTATAAATCCACATATAACAAATTGTACAAACAAAAACAAAACATTCCCTAAGGTGAACACCCTTTACTTCATTACATAGGGAATTTGTGTATTTTCTTAACTTCTCCCTATAGATGATTTGTTTCCTATAACTACAAAGCCTATTGAAGAGTTTTCCTAAACAGGAGAGCGGTTTTCCCCAGAAGCGCAGTTGTCACTACAGAAGATGTAAGGAATTACACAGACGGTTCTCTGCAATTTATTAAATAACATTTTTTCCGCCTCCTTTCACATGACATTGTGTTTCGCCTTTTGTATAATCTGTCTAACTTTCTATCTGAAGAAATATAACTCCCAATAGCATTTCTAAGAAGTGATAATACTGTTGTCTGGGAAAGAACAGCAGCAAACAAATCATCTGAAATAAAAGTGAGTCATTTGGAAGAGGCAGACTGGCCTGGCTGGGAGAAGGTACTAAAACATGACACAAACTTCATATTGGAATGAGAGTTTTGAGCACTTGTTATTTTTGAGCTAGACTTACAGATATATAAATATATTTACAGGCTCATTAATCCTTTGTCTTTGAGCAAATAGTTGAAGATAAGTTCTTGGCAATGATCTATCTGTTTCGATCTCTGTGTGCCAACCTCACCTTTCAGCATTTTCAAGCTAAACTTATCTCCAGGCCAAAAGGCAGTAAATACCTCTCACCCCAGGTCAAAAACCTGCAATTGCCAATAGCTACTCTAGGCTCTAGAATTCTCTCTTCCATCTCTCTTCTTCCCTCCACCCTCCCAGTTTTCCTTCATGTCTCTTTCCATTTCTCCCATGAAAGCCGTCCCCTGTCCCTTAGCTTCCTAACACATTCTCTTAAATTGGGGGAAAAGAAGCATGTGGGTAAAGGAGGACAAGAAGGAAGGCTGCAATGCCCACTGTCCTTTACTCCTCCACTAGGATGGACATTTTCACCATACTTCACAACATTTTCTTCTCTCTTATGGGTTTGCTGTTTTCATGACAACTTTGAAAAATTGCATTCTTAAGTTAGTTCATCACTGTTTTTTATTGTATGCTCTTGAAATTTTCCAGAACCCTTAACCAGGGAGGCTTCAGTAAATGGAATTAGCATTTGGGCCCTATAAAGAGTCAGAAGAAAGTTAACAGTAGTCACTTGGTTATACAATACAATATACAATACAATACGTAACCATCTGAGCTCACAGATAAAGGACAGATGTTTAACTATTTCTAACATGGTCAGTAAAACTGGGCTTTTAGCATGCTTTTCGGTCTTTGTTATTTGCAGGAACACTAAGTTCTCAAAGGAGAACTCTGTATTGAATTAAACTTATCGACATACAAAATATACATGACATAAATATTTAATTACATAACTACATAGTTCTCATAGTGAACCTATGTCCCCATTCTTTACACGGAATTAGCTTTGCATCTAGGCAGCATTGTCCACATTTACAAAAGGCAAAATTAGAGCTCTTTTTTATTTTAAGAAAGTAATTAATAAAGTAATAAAAGTAAAGTAGATAAATCTAACTTATAATTTGGAGATCAGTGCAGAAATAACTTAATTTATTGAACTTTTAGAATGTAGGATTTATGATTTTATTACTTTTCTGAAAGATATGGACTGAGAATTTTCTTTTCCTGAGAAGCTACGTGGCATTACCGCATCCTCAGATTCACTTTGCCTTTGGACTCTTTCTCACCCTTCTCCTTAGGGAGAGAGAGAGAGAGAGGGAAAAAAAGTACTATTTCAGCCAACTGGCTTTATTAAAGCTTTCTCATTTACAAGTCATGAGAATATGTTTATGAATCTGCTTCTCTTCGGATTGGCAATAAGATGTACAATTGTTCTTTAATTAGAACCTTCTTAGTGCCATCATACTGTTGAACCCAGGTGTTTAGCTTACCTCAATCCAAGTGCAACTTGGTGATATGAGTCACCTGATAATTTTATTTATTTATCAGACAACGTAAGACTAACTAAACACTGCCACCAATGATTCACTGAGTGATTTTCTTTGCTGATTATTAGAGTAGGGGAGGGGGAAATTATGGTGGCGTGTACGGGAAGTCACAGTAAACTTGGTTATGAGATTGAATACTAGCTTTAATCCTTAAAATATTTATCTGTATGGGGCTGAGATTACTTTGTGATTACTAGAACTTGATTTTCCTGTCTGTAAACACATAAGTTATAAGATTCTCTCTGGGATTCAGAACTCGTAATTCTAATCAACCCATAAAAAGAGATTGAAGGACAGAAAGAAATATATACATATGTTACCAAATGGTTGGGTGGCTTTGAGAAACCCATATTTATTTAATACTTTCTCAATGATGTTTTGCTTTTGTGACATTTTAATAAAAATATTTGCTAACCTTGTCAAGGGATTTTCTAGCTAAAATATAATCAAGAGATATCTTGAAGACCGTTTCTCTTCTTCTTCCAATTACATCTCTTGGATCTACTACAGGTAACCAAAAATATCAATGTCACTGACAAATAGAAAGAGACACAGTTAATCATACCTCACTGAAAATCACACGATTGCCTCTTTCCCTGATGTTTGGCTGTAAACAGAATCCAAGAGCAATGTCTTTTATTTTTGTGTGTGTGTGTGTGTTCCTGTTCGCGTGTGGAGGACATCAGGCAGTGACTCATATTCCTGACACACTGCCAGCACAGCTGGATAGGCACAGAATGCATTTCATAACAACAGGAACAAAGAAAGACAAGGAGAAAAGTTAGTTTGCAGCTACAAATGCAAGATGCAAACTTTTCTAAGAAAACAGCTTAAAGGAAATGCAAGATTCGGGAGCTAAATAAAATTACTTTAATAACTGTTAATGTGTCTTATACTCCTTGAAGGTGGCTATTCCTTCTGGAAAACTAACTCTTCCCCACCAAAAAGAAACAAGAATCTATGAATATCACCAGGGCTTCATTATGGTGACGAGTTGGAGATATAAACAATAAAATAAAAATACTCCACAATAATTTTGGAACTCTTTTGAAAACAAATAGGAATAGGAAGAGGATTTCAAGGATTTTAAGGGGGAAAAAAGATATCATGTAACCTCTGACAAATGAACTGAGAAATATCTGCACTCTAGCTTTCAAGGATGAGTTGATTGATACAGCACAATATCAAAATGACACGTTTTAACAGAACTGTCCATGGTTAATATTTCCCAGTGCAGTAAGTGTAAGTGACACTGTCACTCATTGTGTCTTCTATCTACACTGTATAGAAATTCAAATTAAGTTGCTAATTTAATTTTTAAGTTATATTAAAAGTAAAGTTTTTAGGATATGGAATAGTTTATAACATGCCTATTGGCCATATATATGTCTTCTTTGGAAAAATGTCTATTCAGGGCATCTGCCCTTTATTTAATCAGCTAGTTTGCTTTTTTTATTTTGAGTTGAATGAATTCTTTGTATATTTTGGATATTAACTCCTTATCATGCATATCACTTACAAATATCTTTTCCCATTCAATAGATCGTCTTTTCATTTTGTTGATGGTTTCCTTTGCTATGCAAAATGTTTTTAGTTTGATTTGGTCTAATTTGTTCATTTTTGCCTTTGTTTCCCCTTCAGAAGAGAGATCCAAAAAAATATTGTGAAGACTGATGTCTAAGAGCTTACTGCCTAAGTTTTCTTCTAAAAGTTTTATGGTTTCAGGTCTTACATTTAAAGCTTTAATCCATTTTAAATTTATTTTTGTATATGGTGTGAGAAATTAGTCCAGTCTGATTCTTTTGTGTGTACTCTCCAGTTTCCCTAATATCATTTACTGAAGAGACTGTCTTTTCTCCATTGTATGTTATTGCCTCATTTGTCATAGATTAGTTGACCTTATAAGTGTGGGTTTATCTCTGTGCTCTCTATTCTGTTCCATTGATCTATTTTTCTATTTTGGTGCAAGTATCATACTGTTTTGATTACTGTAGCTTTGTAGTACAGTTTGAAATCAGGGAGTGTGAGACCCCCCGTTTTCTTCTTTCTCAATATTGTTTTGGATATTCGGGATCTTTTGTGATTCCATACAAATTTTAGAATTATTTGTTCAAGTGTTTTGAAAAATACCATTGGTATTTTGATGGAGATTGCATTGAATCTATAGATTGCCTTGAGTAGTATGGACATTTTAACAATATTAGTTCTTCCAATCCATGAGCATGGTAAACCTTTTCACTTGCATTTGCTGTCTTCATTTCTTTCATCAATGTCTTATAATTTTCAGAGTACAAGTCTTTCACCTCCTTGGTTAGATTTATTCTTAAGTATTTTATTATTTTTGGTGTAATTTTCAATGGGATTATTTTCTTTATTTAGCTTTCTGATTGTTGTTAGAGTATAGAAGTGGAACAGATTTCCGTAGGTCAGTTTTTTTTTTTATCCTACAACTTTATTTAATTCATTTATTAGTTCTACTAGTTTTGATGGAGTCTTTAGGGTTTTCTATACATAGTATTATGTCATCTGCAAACAATGACAGTTTTACTTCTTCCTTTCCAATTTGAATTCCTTTTATTTCTTTTCTTTTCCAATTGCTGTGACTTGGGCTTCCAATACTATGTTGAATAAAGTTGGCAAGAGTGGGTATCTTTGTCTTGTTCTTGATCTTAGAGAAAGTACTTTCAGCTTTTTACCATTGAGTATGATGTCAGCTGTGGCTTTGTAATAAATGGCCTTTATTATGTTGATATGTGTTCCTTCTATACCCACTTCGTTGAGAGTTTTTAACACAAATGGATGTTGAATTTTGTCAAATGCTTTTTATGCATCCATTGAGATGATTGTATAAATTTTATCTTTCATTCTGTTAATGTGGTGTAGTACATTAAAGTTTTAAGTTTTTTACTTTCAGCACTTTAAGTAGACCCTGAGATTCTCTTCTGGCCTGTAAAGTTTCTACAAATGTTAGTATGTTTAATGTTGTCTGAGAGGTGCCTTCAACTTTCCTCATTTAAAAAAAAAAGTTCTTTCTTTTTTTTTTTTTTTTTTTTTTGCTGTTCAGATTGGTTGATTTCTACTATCCTATCTTCCAGATTGCTTTTCTGTTCTTCTAGAACAGAAGATTCCCTCTAGATTATTTTTTCAGTTATTATATTCATTTTGATTGATTCCTTCTTATATTTTCTAAATCTTTGTTGAAGTTCTCACTGAGTTCCTCCATTCTTCTCCAGGTTTCATGAACATCCTTATTATGGTTTTTTAAACTCTTTATCAGATAAATTACTTATCTCCATTTCATTTTTTTTCTAGAGTTTTATCTTGTTCTTTCATTCAGAGCATAGTCTTCTGTCTCCTCATTTTGTTTGACTTTTGGTTTTGTTTCTATGAATTAGGCAAAACAGCTACCTCTCCTGATCTTAAAGGAATGGCCTTGTGTGGGAGGACCCACTGCGTAGAGTGCTTGTGCCTAGCGGCTTTGGCAGGCCAGCGTGGGCTGGAGTGATCCCAGGACAGAGGCAGCCCCTTCAGAGTGCTGTACCTGAGCCCACCTTGGATGGACAGCTGGGGCTGGAGCTGGAGCAGTGCAGGTTGAGGATAGTCTTGAGGGGTCTCAAACAATGACACTTGCCAGTGCCCTTAACCCCAGTGGAGGCTCCAACAGTTCCCTGCTCATTTGGTAGAGCCTCTAGGATTAGTAAATAAATTTTCTTCCTGTATAGTCTAGATGCCCTTTATACTGCAGTTTTTTGCTGTATCCCAGGGCAGGCTGGCAAGTCCTTGGTCAGGCCCCTCAGCTATATCCCTGTCTGCTACAGGTCACCCTGTCTTTGATCTCTGAGATCATTAATTTACCTAGTTTAGAACTTAGAATAGATACTGAAAGACTTCTGAGAGAATAAAGAAATAAACTTTTTCTCCTGTTGTCTTGAGCTCTAGACAGTTCTCTTGCAACCCAGGGCACACATTTTTTTCCCTGGATATCTCAGTGAGGAAGCAAATCCCTGAAACTCTGTCCATTGCCTAATGAATGATCACTGCTCTTATAGCTGAGACCATAGATCCATCAAAAGGTTCATAAATCACACATTGTCATTCTATGCAATACAATCACCCTTGTTTCTTATATAACTTAATCTAAAGATGAGGTTGCTGGACTTGGTCACAGACTATTACATTGTATTTAGAAACTTAACTTTTATTCCTGTCTCCTGTCAACTGGATAACCTCAACACTGATGTTCTTTCTGTATCCCAGCAGAAGTTTTTGGACCACCTGGACATATATGCCACATTCATTCAAGGGTTGGCAAAACTTAATTATCCTGAAACTTATTCTTATTTGGAACAATAGATCAGACTTTATCAAAGCAATTATGGGAATATATGTATAATTTTATGTATATATTTATTTGATATATATTTTTCTATTTTTAAAATCCTTTTACTCCTCTGCCATCTTGAAGGTCTCTCCAAATCCTTTGATTACTGAAGCACAGTGGAGTATTGATAAATAGATGATTGATAATTTGATGATAGATAGATAAATGAGACTAGCTCAATGACCACAAGAATTGTTATCTTGATTTTATAAAACTGTTAAAACTAATCTGATGTTTTTCATTTTCTTTTGTTATTTATTTAAATGTTATTTATGTTTAATATAATTTAAGGTGGACCTGCTAGTCAGACCTCAGCCAAGTAAGGGAGCATTTATTGTTAAAGGTGTAATTATAAGAAAACAACTATAAAAAGGTGTTTGCCATATCGAAGTTATTTCTCTACCTCTGCTAATGACCCAGTCTTCTGAATGCTCCTTTGTAAACAATTTTCTTGGTCTTTGTCACACATCGTCAAAATAGCTTGTGTGCTGATTGTATCATAGAACTAAGATCACACCCACAGGTAGTTCTTAAAATCTTTTGTTAAGGACATCAACTAACAACCATCATTCCATTTTTGCTTTCTTGCCCCACTTATAGTTCAAGTCTTACTGGGAAAATAAACCTAAATTCCCAGAGCACCCACTACACAGGGAGCATTCAGGAGCTTGTGGGAAGATAGACTGGGATAGAAGGAAATTGATGCTCTTTCCTATTTAATAATAGGTTCCAAGGCTTTTTTTTTTCCCCTTCATATATGTATTTTGGCCATTTTGTCTCTGGGTTCTATGGGAACACTATGTGAATTCTAATATTGAATTCCTTTCTCACAGTTTATTTTGACTAAAAATTTTAAAGCTTGTATTAAATTCATTGTTATGGAGTTTCACCACGTAAATGACAACACATAGGCTTTACAAAAAGGAATAATATATATTTGCAGAATTTTTCTTTCTAGTTCATGATAAGGAGAAATGAAAGGGGATATCACTACATGAGAGAGGATATCTAAAAATGAGGAAGGGAATATTCACGTGCTTCACCTCCCTCAGAGTTCTCTACAACAGTCATGCATCTTTTTTTTAGGGTATTGGTAATGCTTAAGTTTTAATTGTATAAAATGACAAATCCCCTAAATCTAGTACATCATTTTAATCTACCTGCCATATTTATTTTTCTTCAGCTGTGCCACACGGCATGCAGGATCTTAGTTCCTGGACCAGGGATCAAACCCTTGCCCCCTGCAGTGGAAGCACAGAGTCTTAACCACTGGACTGCCAGGGAAATCCCAATCTGCCATAATTTAAGACAAAATTTTTGCACTTCCTTGCCATACTCTCTTTAGCTTTTTTTAAAAATTGAAATATAGTGGACAGACAATATTATGTTAGTTTCAGGTGTACAAAATAGTGATTAACATTTAATTATATTATGAAATGATCACTAGTATAAGTCTACTAACCATTTTTCCCCACAAAGAGTAACTATAATATTGGCCAGATTCTTTATGCTGTATATTATAACCCCTGACTTATTTATTTTATACTGGAGGGTTATACCTCTTAATCCCCTTCATCTATTATGCCCAAGTTGCACATCCTTCCTTCGGCAACTACCTATTTGTTCTGTGTATCCAGGTCTGTTTTTGATTAATTTTGTTTGTTTGTTTTGTTTTTTAGATTCCACATGTAAGTGAATCATATGGTATTTGTTTTTATCTATGACTTATTTCACTTAGTTTGATATCTTCTACATCCATTCATGTTGTCCCAAATGGCAAGATTTTGTTCTTTTTTATGGCTGAATAATATTTCATTGTATATATATACCACAACTTCTTTATTCATTCATTGATTGATGGACACTTAGGTTGCTCTATATCTTGGCGATTGTAAATACTGCTGCTATGAACATTGGGGTGCATATATCTTTTCAAATTAGTGTTTTTGTTTTCTTGAGAAAAAATACCCAGAAGTAGAATTTCTGGATCATGAGGCAGTTATTTGGTGAAGAACATCTATACTGTTTTCCAAACTGGCTGCACCAATTTGAAGTCCTACCAACAGTGCAAAAGCTTCCCTTTTCTCCACATCCTCACCAACAATTGGTGTTTCTTGCCTTTTTGAAAATAGCCATTCTGACAAGTGTGAAGTGATATCTCATTGTGGTTTTGCTTTGCATTTCCCTAATGATTAGTGATGTTGGGCATCTTTGTATGTGTCAATTTGCCATATATATGCCTTCTTTGGAAAAATGTCTATTCAGGTTTCTCTGTCCATCTTTTAGTTGGCTTGTTTGATTTTTGATGTTGTGTTGTATGTTTTTCATATATTTTGAATATTAAATCCTTATTGAATATATTACTTGTAAATATCTTCTCCCATTCAGTAGGTAACTTTATCATTTTATTGATGGTCTCCTTTGCTGAGCAAAAGCTTTTTAGTTTAATGTAGTCTCATTTGTTTATTTTTGCTTTTGTTTCGCTTGTCTAAGGAGACAGTTCCAAAAATATATTGCTAAGACTGCTGTCAAAAAGCTTGCTGCCTATGTTTTCTTCTAAAAGTTTTATGGTTTCAGGTCTTACATTTAAATCTTTAATCCACTTTGAGTTTATTTTTGTATATGGTGTGACAAAGTAATCCAGTTTATTTTGCATGTGCTGTCCAGTTTTCCCCATTGTATATTCTTGCCTCCTTTGTGTTTGGGTCCCCTTGTGTGTGACACTGTTTTCCTTTTGCTGCCTTTAAAATTCTCTCTTTAACTCTGGCCATTTTAATTATGATATCTCTTAGTGTGGGTGTCTTTGGGGATTTTGTTTGAGACTCTGTGCTTCCTGGACCCGGCTATCTGTTTTCTTCTTTAGGTTAGGGAAGTTTTCAGCAATAATTTTGTGAAATTCATTTTTGCCCCTTTCTCTCCCTCTTTTCTCCTCTGGGACCCCTATAATGTGAATGTTGGTTTGCCTGATGTTGTTTCAAAGGCCTCTTAAACTATCCTTGTTTTTTTATTGTTTATCTTTTCTGCCATTCCGCTAGGTGATTTACACTATTCTATCTTCCAGGTAGCTCATGCATTCTTCTGTATCACCTAATCTGCTGTTAATTCCTTCTGGTGTATTCTTTATTTCAGTTATTGTATTATTCAGCTCTCATTGGTCCTTTTTTATTTTTGCTCTTTGTTGAAATTCTCACTATGTTCATCTATTCTTCTCCCAAGTTCAGTGAGCATCTTTATGATTATTTTCTTGAACTATTTATTGATTAGATTGTTTTTCTCATTTTGTTTAGCTCTTTTTATGAGGCTTTGTCTTGTCTTTTGTTTGGAACATATTCCTCTGTTTCTCATTTTGCTGAATTCTCTGTGTTTATTTCTATGCATTATGTAGGTCTGTTGCATCTCCCAGTCTTGGAGAAGTGGCCTCATGTAGCTGTCCTCTGGGTCCAGCAGCATGCTCCCCTCTGGTCACCAGAGCTAGAACTTCTAGTGGTGTTCCCTATGTCAGCTGCATGCCTCCTTCTGCTGTGGTAGAGCCAGCTACTGTGGGTGGGCTAGTATGCGTGGCTGGCCCCTGTCCCAGTTGTCTGTGAGGCCCTGCCTTGCACAGTAGCTGCAGACACTCTGGTAGGCGGGGCAGGACCCCAGCATGGCTGGTTGCATGTTTGGCATGTGCAGCTGCTATAGGTTCACTGGAAGATGGGACAAGCCCCCAGCTAATAGCCTAGAGAGATATTTCCATAAGAGTGTTTTCCAGCACCAATGTCAGCATAGTACAAGATCCCTCAAATGGCTGCCACAAATGTTTCCCTCCCTGGGGGAAACAGACCCACGGACATAGAAAACAAACTTACAGTTACCAAAGGGAGGGATAAATTAGGGACTTGTGACTAGCAAATACAAACTACTATATATAAAATAGGTAAACAGCAGGACCTACTGTATAGCACAGGGAACTATATTCAATATCTTGTAATAAGCTCTAATGGAAAAGAATATGAAAAATAATATATACATGTATGTATAACTGAATCACTTTGCTGTAACCAGAAACTAACACAACATTGTATATTAACTACATTTCAATCAAAAAAAAAAAAAAGAAACTGAATAGAGTAATACACTGGGGGCTGATAATAATAGTTTTTTTTTTTTTTTTTTTTTTTTTTGGTATGCGGGCCTCTCACTGTCGTGGCCTTTCCCGTTGCAGAGCACAGGCTCCGGACACGCAGGCTCAGCGGCCATGGCTCACGGGCCCAGCCGCTCCGCGGCATGTGGGATCCTCCCGGACCGGGGCACGAACCCGTGTCCCCTGCATCGGCAGGCGCACTCTCAACCACTGCGCCACCAGGGAAGCCCATAATAGCTTTTAATTAATGAGTTTTATTCTTTAATTCATCCTTTCAACAAAAGTTTATTTAATAAAAAGTAGGCAATTCATTATATGGCAGGAGAATGCTAAAGGATTTTTATTACTAGGCCTGCTAGAAAGACATTCTAGCTCTCTTTCACATGAAATATTGTCCCACAACTACTACCCAAAGGATAACATCATATTCACACCTCATTATAGAAGTATACCAGATTGGGGGCTTCCCTGGTGGCGCAGTGGTTGAGAGTCCGCCTGCCGATGCAGGGGACACGGGTTCGTGCCCCGGTCCGGAAAGATCCCACATGCCGCGGAGCGGCTAGGCCCGTGAGCCATGGCCGCTGAGCTTGCGTGTCCAGAGCCTGTGCTCTGCAACGGGAGAGGCCACAACAGTGAGAGGCCCGCGTACCGCAAAAAAAAAAAAAAAAAAGAAAAGAAAAAGAAATATACCAGATTGGAAATTATTTCCTCATAGATGAAAACCATTATGTATATCTATTTATTTTCATCCTATGAATATAAAATCTGCAGCATTTCTGCTAAAGGAAAAGGTGAGCTCGATCCTTACCTGTCCGTATGGTTAATACATATGGATAATTAAACCCAGTGTGTTTTCTTACAGCACATGCTTCTGTAAGATGAATGAGAACATGTACAATTGGTAACTGGAGGGTGATGTAAGTACAATATGAATTCATGTAGGTCCCTATAAAAATTTTCCTAGCACATTAGTTTGTATGCCATCATGGACTTGCAGTTGAATGCATAGTGCACTAGAACAGTTAATGTACCGGACCACAGAGGGTCACAGTGCTGTCAAGGAAGCCCATTCATTCCTTATTCTTTCTCTTGGCTCAGATTGCTCATGTGTCCAGGTTTTGAAGAAGATATTGGTATGCAACCTCTGAAAAGTTGATAATTTCCTTCAGTTATTTAAATCTAGAGCACATACAACTTTTAATTACATTCAGAAATATTTGCTCTTCTCCCACACATTTTATTTCAGTGATGTCTCTCTCTTTAATTTTAATTACTCTCCCGCATGTGCTGATCCATATTTGTCATTGACAACAAACTATTATAAACAGTGAGTCAGGCTATAGCAGCTTCTTGGTTAGTTGTTGCATCCATGTGTTTGCAATGTGCTAGGTAACACCATTTGCAGGATGTTTGTATAGTCACTGGGGAGAATGAACAATGGAACTGTTGGAAATATCTGGCTTCATGTTGTAGCATAGAAAATGGAAAATTCTGAGGACAGTTGTGTAATATAAGCAACAGCTGGAATAACTATGTCCTAGAAAAATGGAAGCCTTGGGTCTCTGTGTTATCAACCAACTAAAATAAATATAATGTCCTTTCCCAAGTTGAATATTTAAAGTTCATTTTCATAAGATTTAGAGTAAATTTACAGTACAGTTGACACAATATATTTCTACTTATTTTATTATTTGTGCATACCCACCCTACTTATTGCAAAATGTACAATAAAGGCTAATATAAAAAATACAAAGGAACACTGACTTCCAGATTGTGCTCTCTAAATACAATTTTCTACTAAAACCAAGGTTCTTTGGGGAAAATGTCGATTAGAGATCTGGGGAAGGAAACATCGGCTAATGTTTCAGGCCAAGTTGAGCCTGAGATATCTTTGTACTGAATAAAGAAATCTGTCAAATATTAGTGGGGTATTTGCAGACACTTAAAATAGGTGTCAACTTGAAGGACTCCTACCATCTAAATGTGGGACAACTGAACACCAGGAAGAATAGTGATTGAAGTAATTGAAGCATATCACATACATAAAAATCTGCAAGTTCATACTGATGTTCAAAAAACTTGGATATTTCTAGAGTTTGCTACAGTGCTAATTCATAGTTTTGAACATTGATAAATATAGGAAAAGACTCTAGTGTTTATTCTACCTTTTTTTGTAGATATATTTCAGGCTAACAAAATAGTTAATGGAAGAAACATGTTTTTTTTTTTAAATAGATGAATCACAGTTAAAGAAAGGGGAAGAAAAGATAGAGTTAAAAGGTTATCATTTTCAAACACCAAAGGAAATAATGGATATATACATAAATAATCAATGGCTGCTAAACCATTAGTAGACAAGTTGATGGGAAACTCTAAAAAGAGTGACGGTGACTTTACCTGAACACACTGATAAATCTTAACATCACTAAAAGTGAATATCCAGACATGCAGTGCCTCCCAATGTGAAGCAATAAGCAATAAACAGCATTCCATGTGAAGTACTCTTGCTAAAATACAATCAAGCCTCTGATAACACTTTACGAGGAAAGAAAGGAAATATGAGGAAGAAAGGATCATTTTAAATGACTCCATGAAGATTCAATAATTCAAATCAAGAAACAGAGACATTCTTGAAAACCAATGTCCCAGTTTTGACATGTAAAGGGCACAAAAATGAGGAAGGGCTGCTGCAAATTTTAAAAGCCCTAATATACATATCAATCAAAGGAAGTTGGTCATCCTGTTTGGATGCTGACTTGAACAAACAACTACCAAAAAAAGAAAACCCCAAAACAAAAACTCGTTTTTATACAATTGGGGAAAATGCAATGAATTTTAGATAAATTAAGAAATTACTTTTAATTGTTTATTTTGTTGGATGTGATAATGATATTGTGGTTATGTTTTACAAGCATCCTTATCTACTAGAAACATATACTTAAGTATTTACAGATGAAATTCTTTGATATCTGGGATTTGCTTTTTAACACTTCAGGAAAAAATCTCAGTGATAAATAAAATAAGAAGTTCAGGATATTGATAATTGTTGGAGTGATGGCTTATGGATTTAATTATGTAACTGTACTTTCTAAATGTTTGAAAAACTTTTGTAATATACAGTTAAAAAAATAAAACAATTAGATAAATAGGACATCATTGGCTGAGTATAGAGTGCACAGAAATAAGTATCAGTATATTTAAAAATTTTAGTGAAATCTAAATGTGGTAGTTGAGATATGTGTGAAAAGATGCTTCCTTTAATGTTAGAAATAGCATGAGAATTCTGCTAAAAGAAAATATTGAGGTCATTACATAAGAGAATGTACAATATCAATGTATAAAACAATGATAGATGTAACAACCCTCAAGAATTTAGGGGCACGATTCACTGATGAGCCCTGTAGTCATATTCTGGCTTTGGTTAGTTTTCAATCAAGCTGTGAACATTCACCACTTTCCTTGAGTAACCCATTAGAATCAATGGTGAGGCTGGGAAAAAAGTCATGGGCTATATAATTTCCACTGTCGTGGAGCCATGGAGTGAGAGTAAGAATGGCCATTTAAATCAATTTATTTTCAGCGTTTGTGAAAGAAGGGTCTGAATCTCTGTGTGGGGGGTTTTAACCTCATGAATGAATTAATATCCTTATAAAAGAAGCCTGAGAGAACTCCCTTGCCCCTTCAACCATATAAGGACACAGTGAGAAGTTGGCAGTCTGCAACCCAGAAGAGGGCCTTCACCAGAACCGTGCTGGCACCCTGATCTGTGACTTCTAGCTACCAAAACTGTGAGAAATGCATTTCTGTTGTTTTTAAGCCATCTAGTCCACGGTATTTTGTTATAGCAGCCCTAACAGTCCAAGTGACCATCATTAATAAACTCACGATGTATTTTTCTCTATCAAAGAAATATATTTCTTCAGTCCACTGAAAATGTTTAAAAACAATGACCAACTCAGAGGCAGAGGTTATCACAAATACCCGGGGTTTGATCACTGTTGCAGACAAACCCTAAGGGGATCTTCAATGAGTCACACCCTTGTACAGCCTCCTTACCTTGAGTACAAGCAGAACCCAAAACTTGCTTCTAACTAATAGGATGGACAAAGATAAGGGTATGTCACTCTCATGATTACACTACATTATATAAAATTCCATGTCATATGACTTCAGTGAGAGAGATGCCCTGTGCCTTGAAGAAGCAAGCTGCTGTGATGTGAACTATTTACAGAGAGGGTCATGCAGCAGGGAAATGTGGATGGTCTCTAGCCAACAGCCAGTAAGAAGGTGGGCCTTTAGTCATACAGCCACAAGAAAATGAATTCTGCAGGTGACCTAAATGAGCTTGAAAGCAAATTCTTCCTTAGTCAAGCCTCCAAATAAGAGTACAGCTCAGCTGAATCCTTGAGTTCAACCTTATGATACAGTAAGCTGAAGACTTATAGTAAGCAGTAAGCCCAAATTCCTGACCTACAGAAACTGTAAGATTTCATTCATACATGTACATAAGTGTATATGTATAATATAAAAAATAATTTATATTTTATATAAATGTAAATATATTTATATAAATATATATTATATATTTATAGACATTTATACATAAAAGATTACATATGTGTGTGTGTGTTTTAAGTCACTAGTTTGTGGTAATTTGTTACATAGAAATGGAAAACTAATACAGACCCTTAGTACTTTTTCTCACTAAGAGGAATCAGGGATCCATGAAGGAATGACTGGTTTAATGTTTGGGTCAGAAAATATACTATATAAGGCATGTTGTCATACCAGGAAGCAGAACATCCTCAAAGACTATGATGGTTTTTTAAAAAAAGTACAAGGGGACAAACTTGAAGGAGCTTCCACTGCCTAGATATGAGGAAATTTGGTACCAAGGAAAATAATGACAGCAATGTATTGAAATACATTAAATATGTTACATTCTACAGGTTCAACAATATCTGAAAAAAGATCCTTGGTATATTTTGGAAGTTATTGTGCCAACATCTCATTTTCCTGAAATCCATTAAAGAGAGAGAAAAAGGCATCTATGTTATCTTTACTAAGTGAATCATCATCAATTGCCGCTAAAAAAAAAATTAAGTGAAAAGCTGGTGGTATTTTTACAACAGGATAAGACTGACATTTGAACTCACTTATCAATCTTAACATCACTTGAAAGAGAGACATACTAACAATGAAAGAGCAGAAAGAGAAATTAAGGAAACAATCCTATTCACCATTGCAACCATTGCAACAAAAAGAATAAAATACCTAGGAATAAACCTACCTAAGGAGGTAAAAGTCCTCTACTCAGAAAACTGTAAGACACTGGTGAAAGAAATCAAAGATGACACAAAAAGATGGAGAGATATACCATGTTCTTGGATTGGAAGAATCAATATTGTGAAAATGACTATACTACCCAAAGAAACCTACAGATTCAATGCAATCCCTAGCAAATTACCAATGGCATTTTTTTACAGGACTAGAACAAAAAACCTTAAAATTTGTGCGGAGGCACAAAGGACCCTGAATAGCCAAAGCAATCTTGAGGAAAAAAAAAAAATGGAGCTGTAGAAATCAGGCTCCCTGACTTCAGACTATACTACAAAGCTACAGTAATCAAGACAGTAGGGTACTGGCACAAAAACAGAATGTAGATCAATGGAACAGGATAGAAATCCCAGAGATAAACCCATGCACCTATGGTCAACTAATCTATGATAAAGGAGGCAAGGGTATAAAATGGAGAAAAGACAGCCTTTTCAATAAGTGGTGCTGGGAAAACTGGACAGCTACATATAAAAGAATGAAATTAGAACACTCCCTAACACCATATACAAAAATAAACTCAAAATGGATTAAAGACCTAAATGTAAGACTGGACACTATAAAACTCTTGGAGGGGGCTTCCCTGGTAGCGCAGGGGTTGAGTGTCTGCCTGCCGATGCAGGGGACATGGGTTTGTGCCCCAGTCCAGGAGGATCCCACATGCCGCAGAGCGGCTGGGCCCATGAGCCATGGCCACTGAGCCTGCGTGTCCGGAGCCTGTGCTCCACAATGGGAGATGACACAACAGTGAGAGGCCCGCGTACCTCAAAAAAAAAAAAAAAAAAGAAAACTCTTGGAGGAAAACATAGGAAGAACACTCTTTGACATAAATCACAGCAAGACCCTTTTTGACTCACCTCCTAGAGAAATGGAAATAAAAAAAAAATAAACAAATGGGACCTAAAAACTTAAAAGCTTTTGCACAGCAAAACCATACATAAACAAGACAAAAAGACAGCCCTCAGAATGGGAGAAAATATTTGCAAACTAATCAACAGACAAAGGATTAATCTCCAAAATATACAAGCAGCTCATGCAGCTCAATATCAAAAAAAAAAAAAAATGCAATCCAAAACTGGGCAGAAGACCTAAATAGACATTTCTCCAAAGAAGATATACAAATTGCCAACAAACACATGAAAGGATGCTCAACATCACTAATAATTAGAGAAATGCAAATCAAAACTGCAATGAGGTATCACCTCACACCAGTCAGAAACACCATCATCAAAAAATTTACAAACTATAAATGTTGGAGAGGGTGTGGAGAAAAGGGTGGACTGTTGCACTGTTGGTGGAAATGTAAATTAATACAGCCACTATGGAGGTTCCTTAAAAAACTAAAAATAGAACTACCATATGACCCAGCAATCCCACTACTGGCCATATACCCTGAGAAAACCATAATTCAAAAAGAGTCATGTACCACAATGTTCATTGCAACACTATTTACAGTAGCCAGGACATGGAAGCAACCTAAGTGTCCATTGATAGATGCATGGATAAAGAAGATGTGGCACATTTATACAATGGACTATTACTCAGCCATAAAAAGAAATGAAATTGAGTTATTTGTAGTGAGGTTGGTGGACCTAGAGTCTGTCATGCAGAGTGAAGTAAGTCAGAAAGAGAAAAACGAATACCGTATGCTAACACATATATATGGAATCTAAAAAAAAAAAAAAAGGCTCTGAAGAACCTAGGGGCAGGACAGGAATAAAGACACAGATGTAGAGAATGGACTTGAAGACATGGGGAGGGAGAAGGGTAAGCTGGGACAAAGTGAGAGAGTAGCATTGACATATATACACTACCAAATGTAAAATAGATAGCTAGTGGGAAGCAGCTGCATAGCACAGGGAGATCAGCTGGCTGCTTTGTGACCACCTAGAGGGGTGGGATAGGGAGGGTGGGAGGGAGATGCAAGATGGAGGGATATGGGTGTATATGTATACATATAGCTGATTCACTTTGTTATACAGCAGAAACTAACACAACAATGTAAAGCAATTATACTCCAATAAAGATGTTTAAAAAAAATGGGCAGAAGTAATAGACATTTCTCCAAACAAGACATACAGATGGCCAAGAGGCACATGAAAATCTGCTCAACATCACTAATTATTAGAGAAATGCAAATAAAAACTACAGTGAGGTATCACCTCACACCAGTTAGAATGGGCATCATCAGAAAATCTACAAACAATAAATGTTGAAGGGGGTGTGGAGAAAAGGGAACCCTCTTGCACTGTTGGTGGGAATGTAAATTAATATAGCCACTATGGAGGTTCCTTAAAAAACTAAAAATAGAATTACCATATGACCCAGCAATCCCACTACTGGGCATATACCCAAAGAAAACCATAATTCAAAAAGAGACATGTGCCCCAATGTTCATTGCAGCACTATTTACGATAGCCAGGTCATGTGAGCAACCTAAATGTCCATGACAGACAAATGGATAAAGAAGAAGTGGTACATATATACAATGGAATATTACTCAACTATAAAAAGGAACGAAATTGGGCCATTTGTAGAGACTTGAATGGACCTAGAGACTGTCAGACAGAGTGGAGTAAGTCAGAAAGAGAAAAACAAATATCGTATATTAATGCATATATGTGGAATCTAGAAAAATGGTACAGGTGAACCGGTTTGCAAGGCAGAAATAGAGACACAGATGTAGAGAACAAATGTATGGACACCAAGAGGGGAAAGCAGGGGGTGGGGGCGCGGGATGAATTGGGAGATTGGGATTGACATATATGCACTAATACATATAAAATAGAAAACTGATAAGAACCTGCTGTATAGCACAGGGAACTCCACTTGACTGTACAGTACAAACTAACACAACATTGTAAAACAACTACACCCCTATTAAAAAAAATTTTTTGAAAAAAAAATGAGACAACCAGACATAATGTCCTTCCTTACATGTTACAGTAGGAAGCTCAAACTACCTGTGAAATGCTCTTGCCAAATTTATAACATGGATCCCATCAAGTCCCAGATCTATCATGTTTTTATACTTTTATTTTGTGATAGCAGACATTCAGAAAATTTGCAAGAACAGTACAAAGAATTTTCATATTCCTTTTTTCCAGCTCCTCAGTTAAGATTTTCCTATATTTATTTTCCTCTTTCTCCTCCTCCTCTTCCTCCTTCTCTCTTTCTCTCCCTCTGTCTGACTGTATGTATGCATAAATATATATAGATATATTCACATATATATGTATTTTTTTCTGAACCATTTGAGAAATGTTATAGATATGACACTTTACATCTAAACACTTCAGTGTGTATTTTTTAAAAACTAGGACATTCTCTTACTTAGCCACAGCACAATGATGAGAATAAGGAAATAATTATAATATAAAAATATGGGGCTTCCCTGGTGGTGCAGTGGTTGAGAATCTGCCTGCTAATGCAGGGGACACGGGTTCGAGCCCTGGTCTGGGAAGATCCCACATGCCGCGGAGCAACTAAGCCCGTGCGCCGCAGCTACTGAGCCTGCGCGTCTAGAGCCTGTGCTCCACAACAAGAGAGGCCACGACAGTGAGAGGCCCGCGCACCGCGATGAAGAGTGGCCCCCGCTTGCCACAACTAGAGAATGCCCTCGCACAGAAACGAAGACCCAACACAGCGAAAAATAAAAATAAAATAAATTAAAAGAAGGCTCAACATTAAAAAAAAAAAAGAATTTTTTATATAGACCTTATCAAAGTTTGTCACTTATCGTAATGTCCTTTATAGCAAAATAAAATTTCTAATTATGCGTTGCCTTTGTTTTCATGCCTCTTTAGCGTTCTTTAATCTGTCACAGGTCTTCACTCTTCCTTTGTCATTTATGATACTAGCATTTTTGAAAAGCACAGCTTACTTGTTTTATTTTTTCCTTTGTATACTATCTCTAGATTTGGGTACCTTCCATTATATGGGAAATACAGTAGATAGAAGAACATATTATAAAACAGCAGAGGGAGCAATCCAGAATATGACAAATTCCACAAAACAAAAAATCTGGTTTCATCAACAAATAAATGACAATAGAAAGGAAAGGGTAATTATTATGGATTTTAAAAACTTAGGAAATATGTCCTAATGCAATATTTAGAACTGGTTTGGATTCTAATTTTAACAAGCCAAGTTTAAAATACATGTGTGTAGCAGTGAGAGAAATTTGAAACTGGATATTAGATGACATAAAGAATTAGTGTTAATTTTTAGACGTGATAATGGTATCATTATATTTTAAAAAAATAGTTCTTATCCCTTGGACAAGCTGAATTATTTATAGTTAATATGAAGACATGTGTGGTACTTATTTTAAAAAATCTATTCAGGGTTGAAAGTGGTAGGCATAGATAAACATTGATAAGTATTGCTTAATTGCTTAGGGTGAGAGGTACTTGGGGATTTGTTATACCATTCTTTTATTTTTGTGTATGTTTGAAAGTTTCCATTATTAAAAAGTTAAAAAGAAAGGGCTGGATGCCTTACCATGAGACTATTAAGTGATCAAAATCCTTGAGATCATGAAGTATGGGTTATCTGATGCATCCACACATAAAGTCTGGTATGCACATTAGGGAAAGTCTAATGGGCGGAATTTGGGCCAAGAAAGTTCTGGAAACACACATAATTTGCATGAAACAGTGACTTTTGTTTACAAGGAGCTTCTTCTTATTCCACCACTCTCTCAACTAAAGTCAATGTCTCAGATGGCCTCCCAGAGAACCTTTTACAACCAGTTGATTAAAGAGAAAAATATTTTAGTCTGCTTTAGGGCTCCACACCATAAGCATATAGCAGCTGAAAGTGCAATTCTGTGGTAGAAAACTTTACTTAGGTGAGTTCTAAAGGGTGGTGGAAGTAGAAAACATCCTCTGTGGCAAAATTTTACACTTTGCCTGAGATGAGCTGAGGTTAAGATTTGCATTAATCACAGATAATTGTTAACAATACGTGTGGCTGGTCAGGAACAGAATTAAAGGATGAATGACAAGACATTTTGTGAAAATTCATGGATCTTTCAAAATAGGCTCAGAGTACAAAAAACAGTTCCTTTGTGGAGGATGTTCTTAACATCCAAATGGAAGGAAAGAACTGCCATGTGGATGCCGATCAGCCCTTTTCCCCTCATTTCAGCCCTAGATCCATGGGTTTATGTTGCTAAAGATGGCTTTTATTTTAACCATATGACATTTGCCATTCCTTTTTTAATTTTAACTGGTCAATAGCTTAACTCCCCTTCAGGTTTTTGGGGAATTCCCCACCTGATGAGTCTTGTTGGCAGTAGAGTACACTCTTTTCTCGTTATAAAACCTGAAAATGCTGCTTTCTTTCCGAGCTCCCCTTGGAGTTAAGGTGCAAACACAAGACGATAAATGTCTACCTCAGACTTTGAATCAGGAGCTAGTGATGCTAAGATTGGAACATACATGTAACTCTTCCAGCAGGTCATAGTGATAAACAGAAAGATTTAGTTCTTAGGTTAGCAGTGGCAGAGGATCTGATGGCAGCACCCAGAGTTTAATATATTCAGAGTGGGTTTATGTGAAAATTAAATGAATTTTTATGTGTAATTGTGTTGCACAATGTCCTGACTGGTTGTGCTCTTAACAGCTCATTCATGCCACTGAGATATGGATGTCACATTAATAATCATTGTGGTAAATTTTAAGGTGACTCAAATCTTATTCTGTTTCTCTCATTTCCTCTCATTGCTCATACTCAGTTCTTTTGGTTCTGCCCTCTTCTTATTGGTGATCTAGTTGAAAGGAATATCTGGACTTGTTTTTTTCCCTGAATCACCTTTAATTATATGATTTATCCTTTGAGTGAAAGTCTTTCTTGTTCCTTTATTTAGCCAGGCTTTCAAAATACATTAATCTAGCCCAAGTACAGACATCGGGTTCCCATTTATCTATAAAAGGGAATCTAATACTGAAAACAAAGTACTACAAAAACAATCTAGTAGACTTATTTTCTCCATTTTAACTTTCATGTATTTACCTCATCTCTTCCTAAATATTTAAAGTAAAATCTCAGAGACATTTAAAGTTTGGTTCAGATAACTTTCTGTTATATGCAAATTCAACAGTTTAAAAACGTATATTCTACTTATAGAAGAATTATTAAAAACTTTTCTACCAAAGGAAGAAAACTATAACAGATACAAAGATGGATTCTAGAATATCAGAAGGTAGAAATTATTATTTATAGTATATTCAATTGGCTCATGTTTAATGTGATTTTAAAAAACTAATGCACCCTTTCTCTTTATTTTTAGTTTTCCTATTCAGATTGAAACATTATCAACCAGCCAATAATCATTCTAAACAACTGATTCAGATCTGTTGCTAGTTAGATTAAGGTTACAGACTTGAAAATGGAAAGAACCAGCACTTGGATGGGAAAAAGGGCTACTACTGAGGATGAAAATAATATAGTAAGAAAAGACAAGTGACAGAGCATTGACACTGAAGACCACCTTTATAACTGCCCATCCTCCTTGCTATTTACCTTCACCTGGTCACAGACAATGGGCAGCATACAGAGACCATTGTGTGCTTGTACTTTGGCAGGTTAGCAGAGTGTTCTTGTTGAGCAAGACAAAGCAGGTCAAGGTTTATTATTATTTTATAAACTTGCTGATATTATTAAATGAAATAAAGCAAAACAAAAACAATTAACAAAAGACTTTGCCTCTACTCAATTTAATTGAAATATTGCTGTATTCTTTGCTTTCCAAATTACTGAAATCCACATAAAAAGGATAATAATGGAGTCCTTTTGTTATGGGCATAGTTTCCCTCACAGATTCTTAAGGAATCCCTTGGCAGCCTTTACAGCTAGGTTGTAGAGAATCTGCCACAAAGAGAGGCAGTACTAATCCAAAGTAAAGTGAACATTTCAGTTTCATCATGCCCTAACAGAGATTATTGTGAAAACCTGCTGACTTACAGGGTATTTAGTGCAGTAGCTTTACTTTTGAGGGTCTTCAACTACGGATAAAGGGGGACTCTGTTACTTTTTGTGTAAATAAAATGTCCTGCAATTGTTCCAATGTTTTCCTTCCCACCAAGCACAAAAGGAGGTTACAGGGAGCAAGTGAAGTACAATACTATTTATCTCTTTTTGCTGTACAACAGGAAATTGTATTGCTAAGACTTTAAGTTGCTGATTAATAATGAAATGAGTGATGTGTATTTTTCTTTCTGAGGCATTCTTCCTAGGACAGTACTGAATTTTTACTAGTGCAGCAGTGGCTTTCTCTAATATTAGATTGTATATCTCTATGAATAAAGTAAGCTATAAAAATCTTCTCATGTTGGTTCCATGGGGGAAAAACACCCCTGAAAACCATATGTATAAAGAAATATAACCATTAGTAGATAATTTTAAACCACACTGATCTGTCATAGGCAGGAAAATATTTTAATGACTAGCTATGGTTATATTGACTGAGCATCTCCTTATTTATTAACTTTCTAACTAGTTTCTTTAAAATATTAAATTAACGTTGAGATCCTCTTACCATGGCAAGTAAGTGGCTATCGTATTTTTCCAAAACTCTGTGGGGAGTTGTAATTGTCTGTGGAGGATTTTCCTAAATGTTGAAATGCCCTCCCTGGTTCCCAGTTACTAAGTTCCAATCTGGCTTCACTTTTTATAGCAAGACTTTGGGAAAGCTTTTTTTCCCAGAGAAACATCTTATGTTTAGCTAATGTTTCTGCAGAACAAAAGGTAAAACAAAGACAGCCTGAAACCGAATGCTCGCAGCATTTAGACCGTATGTCCATGTGTGGTTCAGGCCGAGGGGACAGGTATTTCTCACTCTTAGCAGTAAATTTTAGAGTGAGCGAACAAACCAGGCACCTTCAGCTCTTCTGAGTAAGGAAATCAGGCTAGCAATGTGTCAGTGAGACGAGGCTTAGCCCTGGCCAAAGTCTGGAAAGTCTTGGTCTCATACTGTAAGCTTCTGGGGCTGGGTCCAACGCTGACTTTAAACAGGAAATGTGTGCTCCGATGGCGCTCCGTCAGACCTAGTTGGGTCTAAGACGTGCAGAAATCACAAAACGTACTTGAGGCTTTATAGCTCCACCTGGTAAATTCAACATTAATCCTCTCTTTCCTGCTTTCTGACCTAATTCTCCCCCATAGTTGTGTTTAAATGCTACCAAGTGTATTTTGGCTTTTGGTAAGTAGAAAAGCAGAAGTCTACGACGTGTGCCATGTCTCTGAATTTGAGACTGCAATGATATCATAACTAAAGGGAGCACCATTAATCACATGGGGCAGGCTAGAAAAATCAGGGATGGAGACTTTTTTTTTAATAATAAAAGCCAGACAAAAATTGAAGTGGTGAGAGGAAAATGCTGAAAGAAAAAAAAATCTTAAGGTATACTTTAACACTTGGAAATATTTAAACTAAGCCATTTAAAATTTAGTTACATGCATATATATTGTATATGTGGAAAATATATATACATATGCAATGTACACATATATTATATATATAACATATTGCTATATTATACTTACTACAACTTTGTACTTAGTATATACATATGTTTAAAAATTTAAATAAATATTAGGTTTAGAGAAATGTATTTTGCTTTAACTTTAAATGATACTTTTTCTTATTTTTAACAATCCATTTACCATTAGAGGTACTACCTTTAAAATAGTCAACCCTTCCCACTTTGTTGAGTTTAAGGGTGAAATGGAGACTACATCAAAGAAATTATGCAGAGGCAGTAACAGTGATGAAAGTTGAAAGTAAAATGACATTGATGGTAAATCCCAGACATCTTTCTCCCAAAGAAAGTCTCATGTAAATCATCATAATTTGTTCTTTCTGTAATTTAAAAGAATGACTTAGTAAGGATGTAATGGAGTAGAAAAATTTACTCATGTACGTGAACTTATATTATATACAAAAAGTAATATTACATTCTGTGAATGAGATAAAAAACCTGAAACTACATGACTTTATATAAAGTAAATCATGATTTTTGTATAATTATCAAAATCTTTAGCTGGTAATAGTTCTGTAAGTCTAAGTCAGAAGAGTGAAATGAATTGAAAACTTAGATCTCAGAGATAACCATCTAGTTCTTCTAATAAAAATGAGCAACTCACTCAAATTTGGAGTATTTGTTTTCTTTTCCAGACAGCTTTGTTTATAGAAAGATAATATCTCAGACTTTCTTCGATATTCAGGCCCCAGAACAGCTGAAGCATCATTACTTCCATGAACATTTAAAATTTCTGGCAGAGACAATTATTATTCTATGGTTCTTAATTAGGTTGGTCAAAGTTGATTGTCTCCACAAATTCAGTACTCAAATCCAGAACAAAGTTAAAAAATAAGTCAACCATGCCATATTCCAATTATTTCTATCATATAACCTCATTAAAGGAAATGAGATTCATGGCTTCATATTTCACTGAGATGAAACTTAGCTGGTCTTGTTGCCAAGTGGCCATAAAACACAATACATCTTAATACACTTAAAATGCATTCATCCACATTTCCATTTATTTACCAAGGCACTCTACTAGGGGTTTGTGAGTAGTCTGGCTAGAATAAGCAAAACCATGTCCCATAAAATCACAGATGTTGTGTCTTGAGTGACTAGAAGAAATGTGAAAGTTACTCTGACAAATGATATAATTCATTATTATTTTACCCTCATTTATTTCCTTAAAGGAGATAAGATGTAACATAGGAATGGGGATGGGAAGGTATATGGTGGAAGGGTGAAGGGAAGTGGGATGAAAGGAATCAAAATGTACGTAACTAGAAGAACTCAGAGATGGAAGGCAATCAACGTTTTGTTTATTCACTTCTATCTGTTCAGTGTGATAAATCTTTGCTTTAATATTTCTTTTTAATAGCTTTTTTTTTAAAATTTTAGATCTGTGGAAACTCATTCAGTAGTTCTTATGTCATTTACCATAAAAGTAGTCCTTCTATATTCATCCACCCAAATTGAAAACTGGTACTCAAACAAATACATGTACACACATGTTCATCGTAGCATTATTCACAATAGTCAAAAGGTGAAAGCAGTCCAATGGCCATCACTGGATAAATGGATAAACAAACGGTGGTATATACACACAATAGAATATTATTCGTCCATAGAAAGGAATGAAGTACTGATAATGTGCTTCACCATGGACATATATCAAAAATATGATGTTAAGTGAAAGATGCCAGGTGCATAAGGTAATGTATGATTTTATTTATATAAAATATCCCAAAGAAATAAACCCATGGGGATAAATGCAGATTGGTGGTTGCTAGGGGGTAGAAAATGGGGCTATGGAGGGGCAATTTCATAATGGGTATAGGCTTTCCTCTAGGGGTCATGAAAATATTTTGAAACTGGGTAGAGGTGGTGATTGCACAACATTGTAAATGTCCTATATATCACTGGACTGTTCACTTTAAAATGATTAATTTAATATTAGGTGAATTTCACCTTAATGAAAATTTACTTTACTTTTTTTTAGAAGTAGCCCTTCTAGTCAGTAATATGCAAAGTAAATTGGCTTTTCAAAAGTAAAAAAGAAAAATAAATATTGTCACTCATAGAAAAGAAATAATTATAATAAAATTTGAAAAATTTGTAGAGCATTTAATACACATTCCTATGAGCATACTGATTTTCTCATCACTAGAAGTTCTATCTTCAAAAATCTTCTGTATTTTCAATAGGATCTGGAGGTTTAAAGCCACCCATATATTTTTCATATTTTCAGTAAAGTAATTAAACATCATTCTAATACAAGTGACTCCCCTGTATTATAATTTTTATATTAATATCTTTAATTTTGTAAAATATTTAATCTGTCTAGTACTCAGTTCCTCTGACTATAAATAGAAGCAGTTAACTTGCCAGTGGATGTGAACCAGGGGCATACAACAGAAATACTCAATACTCAATACTCAATACTCAATACTCTCTGTCCCAAATCTTGTGAGTCAGAAGTGAGGAGACAGTGTCTTGGCAGGCATGTTTTGAAAAATCTCCATCTTCTCACATTTTGATTATTAACTATGAGATCCAATGGTCTCTACTGTCCCTTACTTTTAATATTTTATATTAAAAGTAACATATTTATGGCCAAATTATGAACCAATACCATTAGTGGACTTTCATACATTTAAAGTATAATTACAAATACCTTCTCAATAATACTTTAGGTTATTTTGTTTTACATGATTAGTTACATAAGTTGCTTACCAACTTTAATTCTGCATGTGTAGATAAACTAGTTTTTAACTGTTGGATTTTCATTTCTTCTTTTAGGACTATATATATATATATATATATATATATATAGGATACTTGCAAAGTGTATTAAGAATCTACTGCTTTCAATTATTGCAAAATTTCTATTTTCTACAGATTATTCACTGAAGAATGTATTTTTACATTTACATTCTTACATTACATTCTGAAGAATGAAGATTACTCATAAAATGACATTAGGTAGTATTTTTGTGGGTAGCCACAAAAATAGGCAATCAGACAGCCACTTATTCCAACAAACAATTCTTGATGAACTGCATTCTGAAGACTGTAGAAGTCAACCACAGGGACTCAAAAATTACCCCAAACACTAATATTGAACTTGAATCAGAGTGGAAAGAAAACTTAAAGACCAAAAACAACTGTAGACCCTGGACCTAATTTGAATCACCCCAAGTACCCTCCCAAAAGGAATCATATAGTCATCAAGGAGGAAAAATAACAACATACACAACTCAAACATGAAGATATTTGATATTCTTGATTCAAAATATTTTCTCATATTCCTAAAAGCCTGTTAGGTGCTATGGAATATAATGGAATGTAGTGTACAGTTTTCTTCTGTTTCATGTTTGTCTGGGGTGGGGGGAAGGGAGGATTTTCCTGTCTTGAGAGAAACTTCATATATCAGTTCTGACCTTTTTTATACAATTTCCTGAAAGGATAATGTCAGGGCCAGGGAAGTTGCATACTTTGTTTCTCATTTGTTTTTGCTGGAGAACTAACTTTGCCCTCTTTCTCTATATGGCCACGTTCTACAGGATATCACCATTTCTCCTTATATATGAATCTTCCCTACAAGCAATACTTCTCCAAAACGACAACCTATGGTTCCACTTACTTTTAAGCCCCTTCCCCAAGCCATTCAGACTATATTAAGTGGAGAAATTGAAACGTGTATGATTTCTTTGAAACATGTATAATTTCACAGCTGTTCAATGATAACTCAACAAGAATCCAAATAATTTATATTTCATGCCTCTAGGAAAGACAAAGCTTAGAAATTTATTTTAATTTTTTTTGTGTGTGTGTATTGTCTGAAATATTTAATATTGACCTTAAGCTTATAAATTGCCAGAAAATAACTTGGCAATTATTAGGGATTTCCAACATAACTAGTTAGCTGTGCTGTTAAAGGAATACTTATTTAAACATGTTTAAATGTTTAAACAGCAAAAAGTTTTCATCATTGCTGTTATAGAAAAGATAGTTATATGAAATATCTGATATACTTTAGGTTCAATAGAATTAATTTAAAAACTAATATCATCTCAAATATTATATTGAAAAGGACTTTCAAAATGTAAAGCTCAAAAAAAATTAGGCACTGTATTTATCAGTTAATTATTAATTAATTATTAATCAACCAGAACCAAGATAGATATATATCAGTGTTCCTTACTCCAAGGGCAATGCTCTTCTCTTACAATATGTTAATATATTTTATAATATATATATTTTATTTGTTGAAGACCATTACAGTAAGTTATTGCTATCAACACTATTATCACATGTAGGTACTTTTTATGGATGCTTGTTTTTAAAAGTTGAAAAAGGAGTTAAAGAATGGGAAGATTCCACATCTGTTTATTTCTAAGAACCATGTATGAGTTCAGCAAGGAAGCTAATATGACAGAGTAAAAACACATTGCCTTTGAAGTTTTACTCTGATACTTATTGCTTGTATGACCTTGCTTAAGTTACCTGCTCACAGGTAACTTAATCCCACTAAGCCTCAGTATTCTCATCTGTAAATTGGATGACTATGACTGTGATTGAATGAGGTTAATGCATAGTCATGTACATAGAAGGCACTTAGTACTTGTTATTTTCTGATCCTCCCATTCTGCCCCACAGCAAACACCAACTGTATATAACAGAACAGTAGAATATACAACATATAATTCTTTTAAGTTATATTTATATTTAGTTTTTAATATCTATCATCTGCATAGTACTTTACTAAATGTATGAGAAATTGTATAATTTTGATATTTGATTCTTTCATGAAATGATCATGAAATCTAATGAAAATACAAGATATACAAAATATTTCAAATGAGTGTAAAATAGTAAAAAAAAGGGATATGAAAGACTTTAAATTCAATATATTAAGATTTATGCTTACAAAAATATATGAAGCCGATTATAATAATATCCTTTTTTTAAAAAAACAAGGACAAGCAAAGAGTGTTACGGCTGATTTTTAAATGAATGATAAAGACAATGTTCTTCAGGATTTCCTGAAAAATGGGACTATGTTAAAACTTTTAACCTCTTTTACATTTTGTACTGCTTTAGAGTGAGATTGGTGAAGAGTTCCTTGGATCACAATCAGCAGTGGGGCTAGTTCCTTCTCCACCTTCAATGTTGGTGTGGAGATGCTACAACAGTCATTAGGCATCAGCATTTTTTTTTTTTTTTTTTGCGGTACGCGGGCCTCTCACTGTTGTGGCCTCTCCCGTTGCGGAGCACAGGCTCTGGACGACGCGCAGGCTCAGCGGCCATGGCTCACGGGCCCAGCCGCTCCGCGGCATGTGGGATCTTCCCGGACCGGGACACGAACCCGTGTCCCCTGCATCAGCAGGCGGACTCTCAACCACTGCGCCACCAGGGAAGCCCTAGGCATCAGCATTTTGACTTTCGCCCATCATCAGAACCAACCATTCCTTGGGCACCAAAATAGGTTTCCCTTGTCACACTAACTGGCCATGTTGTAATACTAAATAAAACACTACAGTCTCATGGTGGCGCTCCCTGAAATGCCATCAGCAGCTCAACTCCTTCTTTGGAATTAATAAAAATTGACATTTGTTCCTGGTTATTAGAAATAAAAAATAAAGACAATGTTCTATATTTTCTGTCTTCTGTTGCATGGGAAGCTCCATAAGTACAGAGATCTTTGTCTCTTTGTTTACTGATCTATCCCTTGCACATAGACCAGAGCCAAGCAGATGCTCAATAAATGTTATTTTTAAACAAATATTGAATGAATTCTAATGATTCCCATGGCATAATAAATGAGAATATTGTGAGTGAGCTGAAACATAAAAATAATCCTGACAGATGGGTAGGTTTGGATAAGTAGTGGGATAGGAGGATGATCTGAGTGGAAGGACTGGCTTAGGTATTACTGAGTACTTTTCATTATTCAGATAGACATCTGATATATTATACAAACTAGCAGGGAAGACAGGCATTAACCATGACAAAAGCTGCCAAGAAGCCAATTAAGGAAGGAGAATAGACAACTGGCTTTAGCAAAAGGATTCCTTGTAACTTTAAGATTACTTCCAGTAAAGTGCTGGAGGTGGAGGCCAGATTGCAGATCAGTTATGAAAGGGGGATAAAACAGAGCCAGTAAAGTGCTGGAGGTGGAGGCCAGATTGCAGATCAGTTATGAAAGGGGGATAAAACAGAGCCAGTGGGTCTTTCAAAATGTTTGGTAGTGAAGAAATTATGTATATGCCAGTAATTAAACTCAAGTAATTTTTAAAAATATTGTCTATTAAATAAGAGAATCTTGAGCATGTTTAAAGAGTAATAAGAAGGACAGAGAGGTTGAAGATATCAAGTGAATCAAGGGTAATTGCTTATATAAGGTTCCTCAGAATTAAGGAAGGTATCTAATTCCAATCAAAAAGGAGTAGGGCATCCCTGGTGGCGCAGTGGTTGAGAGTCTGCCTGCCGATGCAGGGGACACGGGTTCGTGTCCCGGTCTGGGAAGATCCCACATGCCGCGGAGCGGCTGGGCCCGTGAGCCATGGCCACGGAGCCTGTACTCTGCAATGGGAGAGGCCACAACAGTGAGAGGCCTGCGTGCCACAAAAAAAAAAAAAAGGAGTAAACTTGGACAGGAGTACATACTGTGGTAAGCAAATTAGCTACATATTTTTTTTTGTTTTTTAAAGTTTTATCACAAAAATGTTCACATATTCAGAAAGGGCATAAAAATTGTATAATGCACACCCATATTCTCATCACTTTGATTCTGTGATTAACATTTGGTGATATTAATCATGTATTTATCCATATTTGCATCCTATTCATGCACATATCTGTCTTATTTTTGACATACTTCAAAGTTGTAAATGTCAGTACATGTCACTGCTAAATCTTTCAAAGTGTGTATCATTAACTATCGTTCAATATTTCTAAAACGTTTTTGTGACAAAATATACAAATGTGAAAAGCACAAATATTGATTGTTCCATTGATTGAATACTTTTGGAAAATGCATTTACCTAGGTGAGCCAAACATCTGGCAAGGCATAAAATATTTCCATCACCTCCCCCAAATTCTCTTATGTTGCTTTTCCTTGCCCTCATCCCACTGTTCTGGTTCTTTTTAACCACAGATTAGTTTTCCCTGTTCTAGAACCTGATATAAATGGAATGATGCCGTATGTATGTACGCTTTTGCATACTTTTTGTTTTGAATTTCACCCATGTTGTTGCAGATATCTGCAATTTGTGCTGTTTTATTACTAAATAGCAATCCATTTGTGCAAATATAACACAACTTTCTTATTTATTTTCCGCTTGATGGATACCTGAGCTTCAGACAGTTTTATAAAACATATGAAAATTCTTGAACAAGTCTCTTTATGAACATATGCTTTCTTTTTCTTGGTTAAATACCTAGGAATGGAATTTCTGAGCTTATGGAATATATATGTTTAAATTTTGAGTAACACAGAGCTTTTTTCAAATATGGTAATAGCATTGAAGAATTTTTGCCATAATTATATGAGATTTCTAGATTATTTTATATTTAATTTCAGTCATTCTGATTGATATATATCTTACTGCTATTTTATTTTGCATTTTCCTGATTATCTCCAAAGCATCTGTTCAAATATTTTGTCTATTTTTCCTGGGTTGTTTGTCTTTTTGTTATTGAATCCTAGGAGTTCTTTATATACCCCAAAACCAGTCATTTTTTTAAATATATGTTTTGTGAATAGCTTATCCCAGCCTACATCTTACCTATTAATTTTCTTTTTTAAAGAAACCACTTTATTGAGGTATGATTGACATCCAAAAATCTGTATGTATACAAATTGTTGAGTTTGGAGATAAGTATATATAAGTATATATCCATGAAACCATCACCACAATCTTTGCCATAAACATACCCATCACCTCAAAAAATTCTCTCTCATTTTATTTATGTGTATGTATATATATATATATACACATATATATACATATATATGTGTGTATATATATATACACACACATATATATATGTGTGTGTATATATACACACACACACACACATATATATATATATATATATATCCTGTGTGTGTGTGTGTGTGTGACAAAAACACTTAACACTTAACACAAGAACACCTAATACAAAACAGTTGTATTAACTATAGGCACAATGCTGTACAGTAGATATTTAGGACATATTCATCTTATATAACTGAAACGTTGTACCCTTTGACTAATATCTCCCTATCTCTCCCTTCCCTCAGCCCCTGGCAACTACCATTCTACTCTCTATTTCTGTGAGGTTGACTGTTTTATATTCTTCATGTAAGTGATATCATGTAATATTTGTCCTTCTGTGTCTGGCTTATTTCACTTAGCATACCGTCCTCCAGGTATATCCATGTTGCTGCAAATGGCAGGACTCCCTTCTGAATAATATCCCATCATATGTATATACCACCTCTTCTTTATCCACTCATTCACTGATGGACATTTATACTGTTTCCATATCTTGGCTATTGTTAAAAAAAAAAGCTTCAATAAATATGGGAGTGCAGCTATCTCTTTAAAATACTGATTTCAATTTCTTTGAGTATATACCCAGAAGTGGGATTGCTGGATCATTCAATTTTTAAATTTCTGAGGAAACTCCATACTGTTTTCTATAGTGGCTACATCAGTTTATATTCCCAAATTTCTGTGTAATTTTTTCTTCTTATAGCATTCTTTTCCAAAGGTATTGTCTATAATAATTCATTACAGTGTTTGTAATAAAAAAGTAGTTATATATCCTTTTCCCCAATTTTGATTAAGAATTGTGGCCATATATTTACACTGAACAAATGTGTGAATGGACACAACTCAGTCTTAGTTTATACAACTTTGTATAACAAAATTTATTCAACAAAATAAAAGTCTATCATGTTCCTAAATCTGGATGCTTAAATTTATTTTTTTCTTCCCATTTACGTGATTTGGTATCACATGGACATAATTCAACTTAAGAAAGTACACAGAACATGGCATGGCTATTATAATAATGAATTTTCAATTGAAATATAAATCTTGTATTCTGCTTCTCTAAGAGCCCTTGGGAGTTTTCACAATATAAATCATTAACAAGAATGAAACTTGTTGCAACTGGCATTTATCTCTAAGAATCAATTAGCAAAATGAATTTTATTGTTAAAGCTACAAAGAAAGTCAGAACAGGACATCAAATTTCTGACTGCTTGACTGAAAACCTTTAGGTCTAGTATCTATATTAGCAAGACAATTACAGCAAAATTTTTATGCTTAAAGACATTTCTGCTTTCTCCAGTTGCCTGAGTTGAGTCATTACCTCTGAGAGAATCCATTTGGTGGCAAGGGAGAGATTGGTTATGTTCACTATGTGCTTTGTGTGAAAGCCAAAGTATATTTTCCTTTTCAATGTAGCATTTATAGGATCAATTTCTGCTGTATTTGTACCATAGAACATATTTGCCGTACGTCTAGTGTTAGTAGATCAAATCTGCCTCTAGGCTTCTGTTTGCTTTCCTGAGAAACAATAGTCAGGTAGTGATGGAAATCCCATCTGTACAAATCTTTCAACAAGTCTCTTTTTCATTTATTTCCTATTGTTCTGACATGTATGGATTGATATCTCAGATTGTCTCATACATCCTTGAAAAAAGTCAGTTTATGTATAAAATTTTGAGCAATATTTAATAAATTTGATTTAATATAACAAATACAGAAAGCTGCATTTCATAATTGCAAAATAATCATTATTTTCAAATGCACATAAAACATTTACCAAAATGACTATTATTTTTTTCTGAAAAGCAAGTCTTAACAAATTTTAAAGACCTAATATCCTATAGAGTATATCTTCTAACCATTGTTAGATTAATCTAGAACAAACTCAATATTAGAAATGAACAGATTCAGAAATATTTGGAAATTAAACAATACAATTCTTAATAACCAATGGGCCCAATTACAAAGAAAATTAGAAAATACTTCGAACTGAGTGCTTATGAAAATATGATATATTATAACTTGTAGAAGGCAGCTAACTCTACTTAGAGGAAAAAGTTTTGCCTCAAGTGCATATACTAGAAAAGAATAAAAGCTGAGAAATAACTTATGAAAAGGAATATAAGAAGAAATAGAAAATTTGTACAGCTTTATAATTATTAAAGAAGTTAAATCTATAATAAAAAAAATTTTCCCCAAAGAAATTTCCAAACCCTACTGGTAAATCCTTTCTTAAAGAAGGAAAAAATAGCACTCATCTTATACAAACTCTTCCAAAAATATATGCATTTAAAAAATGTTTCTCAACCCTTTTTATAAGGCTAGTATAATCTTGATATCAAAACTTATAAAAGCACTCCAAAAAGAGAAAATTAAGGCCAACCTCTATTTTGAACATACATGAAAAATCTAAACAAAATAATAGCAAACAAAATACAGTGTTATATTAGAAAAATAATACATTATGCTGGGGGGGTTATTATAGAAATAAAAGATTGATTTAACTTTTGAAAGTTAATCACTGTAATTCAACAGTTTAAAAGAAAAACTATACAATCATCTCAATAGTTACAGAAAATTATTTACACCTATTCAAATACCTAGCAAAAATCCAGTAAAAGATGTGCAAAATTTCTACACAAAAAACCATAAACACTATTGAGACAAATTAAAGAAGACCTAGATAAATGGAGAACATTCCCATATTCATGAATCAGGATACTCAATAATATAAGGATATATTGTCTCCTTAAATTTATTTATGACTTCATTTCAATCCCATTTAAAATCCCAACAGGACTGAAAAGATCTAGGCCAGGATTCTACAGACTATAGCCTGTGGGCCAAATTTGGGTCTACTGCCTAGTTTATAAATAAATTTTTATTGGAACACAGCCACACCCATCCTTTTACATATTGTCTATGGCTGCTTTTGAGTTACAACAGCAGAGTTGAGAGATACTATGTGGCCCCCAAAGTGGGAAATGTTTACTGTCTGTCCCTTTCTAGAAAACCTTGGCCTAGTCTTGCTCTAGACAAACTTAAAGGAGAAGAACAAATGTTGGGGGCTAATACTACTGAATATCAACACATTATAAAGTAGTTAAATAGTTAACTACCTTTATTATAGGAGTATTTTAGCATTATGTGATAGACAAACACAGACAAATAAACCAACATAACAGATTATAGAGTTCAGAAGGAGATCTACACTTAAATGGACATTTGATTTAAGACCAGAGCAGTAGGAAAAGCATTGTGTTTTCAATGAAGGTGCAAAGTCAACTCTATATCCTATGGAAAAAAATTAATCTTGATCCTTATTTTATGCACAGGGGAACTATAGATCTAAATATAAAATATCAAACAATATAGTTGGTGGTTGAAATCATAGGAGAATATCTTTATAATAGCCTTATTAGGGTACAAAAATACTACCAAGGGAAAATTTTTATTAATTGTATGACATTAAAATTAGAAACTTCTCTTCACCCCAAACACCATTAAAAGATGAAATGCATAGCCACAGTGAAAGAAAATATTTTTTATATACAAAATAAACCAAGGAAACAGAATATATAAAGAATCCCTGAACACACATTGGACTTCCAGTTTCAACTCTGACCTGTAAAGAGCTTGTAAATTATCACTATCATCCTTACAAGAAAAAGCCGGACAATGAGACAATCAACAACTTTTGTTTGACCCATCAGAGAACTGAGGTTTCAGGAAAAACCACCATCACAATCTGGAGGGACAGGCAAATCCAGAAAGTCAAGGTCAAGATCTGATTACCTGGAGTAGCAGCCACAGGAGCCATACATTGGTAAGAGTGCTTAATGGTAAATGTGGTGAATCGCTGGAGGTTGAAAGTGGACTAGCATGAAAGCCAGAAACTCCTGGGAACCTCCACCCTTTAGTAGGCTTTACCTCCAGGAAACCCACCAGGTTCTCATCATGAACACCTGGGGGAAAAAAAATTCCCTCTTGGTTCTGGAAGAGAGAGGGAAAGAGTAATCATTTTGAACTACTCTTAGAGTCTTCTCCATAACAAAAGTCTATGCTAAAGGGAAAAGTATTTTTCTAAGCCTTATCCTATCTGGGGGAAGGGAATTCCTTCCAATCTATCTCCCCCTAGCACTCCTGCTTCTCCAAAGGGGAGGGGGAGCAACAAAATGTAGTCACAGGTGTTAGGGCTTAGAGGAAATAGATTGAGAGTGCTGCAGCCAGAGAAGGGAGTTGGGGAATAGGGAGAAAAAAAATGTTCACTGGAGATAGAATTTGTGAACATCATGGCCCTGAGACACAGGTCCATGAAAAAGATTAAGATTTAATTAGAAGATTACAGAATGTTCCACTCACACCTCACCATTTATAGACTACTCCTTCATATTTATAGAATACTCCATCCAATACTAGAAGGACACATTCTTCTCAAGCTCATATGGAACATTCACTCATATAGACCATAAAACGCACCTTAACACTTTTAAAACACTAGAAATCATACAAATTATGTTCTCTGACCACAATGCAATTAAACTAGAAATAAATAACCAAAAAGTAGCTGAAAAAATCCTAAATATTTGGAAATTAAACAACATACAGTACTTCTAAATAACCCCTGGGTCAAAGGAGTCTCAAGAGAAATTAAAGAATCCTCATAAGAGATAGAAAGCAAAGACAAGTTGAATTTAGTAAAGTGGGGGAAAAGCCTTGCACAGGCAGTTCACAAGAAAGGATTTTCAAATAGCTGAATAAATATGTGAAAAATTGCTCAACATAGTCACCAGAAAAATGTAAATTAAAATGATAAAATTTTAAAAATGACAGCTGTAGATGGTGAGAAGGACAGAAGTCAACTGGAATGCTGATGAGAGTATAAACTGGTATGATAACTTTGGAAAACTGTTTGACAGTATCTGAACGTGCGCATATACCATGATCCAAGACTTTCTCTTCAAGGAATATAGCAAGCAGTAATGTGCCAAGACATTTTTTTAAGTACAAGAATTTTCACAGAATGATTCATAACACCCAAACCAGAACATAATCTAAACAGTCCTCAATAGTAGAAGGCATAACACGCTACATGCAACAACATGAATGAATCTCAAATCAAAAACCTGAATGAAAGACTGAACCCGAAATGATCCAAATGGTATGATTCCTTTCATATAAAATTCAAAAAGAGGCAAAAATAATTATTGATATTAGAAAGCAGAATAGTGGTTACCTGTGGAGAGGTAGGATAGAGTGATAAGGTGGGTGATGCCCAGAGGGTATTTCTAATATGCTGGTGATGTTTCATTTCTTGACTTTGTTGGTTACATGATCTGTTCTTTTTGTGACATTTCATCAACCTATACACTTTGATTTTGTGTATTTTCCATAAGATGCTTCATTTTGATAAAATGGATTTATTTTTAAAATTGAAGATAAAATACAAAATTTCATGGTGTAGAATACTGCCCTTATTGTTCCAGCACTTATGGCTCCATACCACCTAAGTACTCTTATTCTCTGCATCTAAGACATTAATATAGTCTTAAGATATTTAAAGAGCTGTTTTAGCAGACTCTTGCTTTTTGTAGGAAAATATAAAGTTGTTCATTTTGCAAGTTTGACTTACATTTCAAGAAGTTATGTGATTTCCTGTTTGATAACGGAAAGGTCCTTGTTTAAATAATAAATGACCTCTCTGTGTCCTCTACAGTATTAGAAAAACATCCTTCTGTAAAATTCTTTTTAAGTTTTCAGTTTCTTTTTGGGCTTATTGATATTCCATCCAATGTCAGAGAAGTGGGCTGAAATACCTGTGGTTGGATTCCTGTAAGTGCAGGGCCAGGGCCCTTGGTGTTTCTAGCTTAACTGCTTTAGGTTTCTTCTTACAGGTGTACCTAATTCACCTTAATGCATTAATACTTGACTATTCTTTAGCCTTAAGATGACATTTTTTTTGTCCATACAGCAAATAAGAAAGTATAGAATTTTAAGTCAGATTGCAATTTGATAAATGTACCTGTTCTTTGATGATTAGACTATTAAAGATGCAAGGGTAACTAATTTAACTAAAGGATTTTCTTTAGGTAGCCACACAGCAAATTGCATTCTTGTATTAATATATAATCACTAGAATTCTAATTCAAATAGTTAATTCTCCCCAGAATATTTTTCATTATTTGGGGACAAAGTGATCCACAATTTCTTTTTTTCTTTTTTTAAATTCTGGATGAATTTTATGTTTGAGTCTACAAAATTGCATGAAGGCTAAACTTGAGAGACTTCCTATCATTCCAAAATTCCTCCCAAATCATTTTTAGGACACTTTCTTATAAATATCACCCTTGAAAGCACATACAATTCCATTTGTTCCACATTTTATGATGTTAAGCTACATAGGGCTGAACTCAGTTATTCATGGAATATCAAATATGATAGGAAGACAAACCTGAGAGAAACATTTACAGTACAATAGCATAACTTGCTAAATTCCTCATCACCATTCTCTGAAAAAAACTTCTCAAGCCTTTCTCCTTTTTATTTTAGCAATGGATTGAGGAAAATGTGCGAATTTCTCTTGACATGAAAATATTTCAATGCACGGTGATCTTGCCAGATGGATTTAGTATTTTCTGCATAGCTGATACAGGAACTCCTATACAACTCTCTTCCATCCTATTGTAAAGGTCAGAAAAAAGCAGCAAACTGGGAGGGAAATAGCTTATTGCCAGAGTAGTAATGTCTGAAGGCTTTCAAAGTATGTTTGTTTTCCCCTCCTTCTGACTGTTTATCTCCATTTTTTCTTACAGCTCACAAAATGTAGGGGGTTTTGTTGTTGTTAACACAGCTGTTCTTTGTAGGTTTTTTTTTTTCCTTCTCCAGATTCTTCTCTGCATTCTTGTCTATGCAGTATTTGACTTGCTCAGTTCCTGCCTGATTGCATCAATGAGCTCTTCTTTTAACTTAGTTAATTCTTTTCTCATTTCATCTAAAATGTCCTGCTTCAGCCTGTCATAGTCTAGTCCCTCCATCTGGACTCCATTGGCACTGGGCTGTGACAAGGGCACAGATTTTGGTCTGTGTAATGAATCATAGGATCTGTTGTCAAAAACAATCTGATTTTTCCTTGGAGAATCCCATCTGGAACAACAGACTTGCTGCCATTCATTGTATTCTCTCCCAAGGTTTTCTTGTCGGTTCAGGTGTACTTGTTGAAGAAGCCTTAGAAGTTACAGGCTCTGAATTTTCATTTTGTCCTCTTTCTGTTAGGTTTCTATTGTTGATCCCTTTACAGCAATTCTTCTCCTCCTGGCCAGCAGGGTACTCATTCCTTCCATTAAACCACTAAAGGAAGGGGTCCATTTCCACGACCCCTATCTGTTTTAGATGAGGCCGAATTCACACCAGTGGTGTTCCCTCCACTTGGGAAAGAGGCATCCTCCAACCGTGACACTTTCCTAAGTTTTGCTCCAGCAATTGCAGCTGCAAGTCCAGTTGAAGGGCGATTGTCTACAGACATGGATCCCAAAAAAAATCCAGATGCAGGGAGGGGAGCAGCAGGAGGTGATGAGGGAGAAGGGGATACTTGATTAGGAAGAGGCGCTGGAGGAAGCAGAGGCGGGGGCCCTGAGGACAGAAGTGGACAGAGTGGAGGAGGCCTTGGGGGAGGAGGGAGCACTGCTGATGCCTGGGCAGGACCTGGTGGGAGTGCAGGAGGGAGTGGAGGTTCAGGTGGTCCCAAGACAATGCCCTGTTGGGCTGGAGTCTCGGCCAGCTGAGAGACTGCCTGCAAGCCTGGCTCAGAAGAGGCTCCCAGCACAGAGTTTAGAGGAGTCTCCACAGAGGCAGGGGCAGCTGCAGAGGGAGAAGGGAGAACACTAGGCTTGGATGAGGGAGTTGAGGCAATAGGCGTGCTTGGAGGAGGAGAAGCTCTCATCCACAGTGTGAGAGTGGTGCGAGGGAAGGCGGTGGTGGGCTGGTAGAGACACTGGATGTGTGACAGAGTCGAGCAGCCCGCTGGGTGCCGCTGATGATGGAGGCATCTGGGGCACAGGATAAGAAACACAACTGGGGAGGACAGGCTTTGGACCAGTAGCTCTGCGTTGGTGGGAGAGGAGACGGAGGGAAGGGCGAGAAATTGGAAGTAGACCAGGCACAGGGCTTCGTAGCTGGAGGTTGAAGAGAGGGTGTGTTCACAAGAGAAGAAGGTCGAGAGTTTTTGTTCAGAGGACGAGGAACTGTAGTATAATGGGGAAGAACAGGGTGGAAGGCTGAACCTAGAGATGTTGCAAAACGTGTCTTGGAGTGTCGAAGTGGTGGTGTAGGGGGTGTAGAAGTAGGTGGCAAAGCGGTCACTACAGCGTAATCAGGAGTGGCCTCTGACACTGGAGCTGAGATGACTTTAGCATATGATGGAGGAGGTGCTGAAGGAGGCTGGCAACTGGCACACTCAGGAAGTGGAGCACGATACAGGGAGCTGTTGGAAGATGGAGCGGCATTTGACATTCTTCGCTCACTTGCATTCCAGTTGCTCCCTTTCTAGCTGCTCTTGCCGCTCTCTGTCTTGCCTTTCCCAGTCCAGCCTCTCCAGCCTCTCCCGCTCTTATCTCTCCTGCTCCAGGCAATTCTGACGTTCCCTTTCTTGTCTCTCTCTCTCCAGCTGCTCCTGTTCTAGCCTCTCCCTCTTCAGCCTTTCCCTTTCTAACCTCTCCCTCTCCAATCTCTCCCTTTCCATTCTTTCTCTCTTCAGCCTTTCCCGCTCCAGCTCCTTTTGTTGTTGATGTTCTTGTTGCCTTCTTTGAATTTCCGATTCTTCTTGTGATGGGCCATTCTGAACTTGGGCAGGTAGTTGTGAATTTTGTCTAGGCAATGTTGACCCTGTTTCCTGTGAATTCAACACTTCTAAGGCATGCATCATGGCACTTGTGAAGACATTGGCATCTTCTTTGCTGCCAAAGTTGAGACCATACACCTGTCTAGCATCCCGTCATTGGTGGAAGGTCTGTGTAGCTTGATTGTACTTCAACCTTTTAGGAATGGCACAATTTATCACTACCTGATGGTCCTGAATCTTCCTGCCCACCCCTCTGAATGTGTTGTTTCCTGTATGATGATATATATGAACTCTGCTGAACCCGGTTGAACCACCAGCTGGCACCCACTTTTTATTGGCATCATCATAGACCATGAAAGCAGTTCTTGCCTGACAGATACTCTGTTCACTTATTATTTTAAATGTATCATGCCACTCCCTTCTGGTCTGCAGAGTTTCTGCTGAAAAATCAGCTGATAACCTTATGGGATTTCCCTTGTATGTTATTTGTTGCTTTTCTCTTGCTGCTTTTAATATTTTCTCTTTATCTTTAATTTTTGTCATTTTGATTACAATGTGTCATGGTGTATTCCTCTGTGGGTTTATCCTGTATGGAACTCTCCATGCTTCCTGGACTTGGATGATTGTTTCCTTTCCCAGGTTGGGGAAGTTTTCAGCTATTATCTCTTCAAATATGTTCTCAGGCCATTTCTCTCTCTCTCTTCTCCTTCTGGGACCCCTATAATGTGAATGTTATTGTGCTTAATGTTGTTCCAGAGGTCTCTTACACTGTCCTCATTTCTTTTCATTCTTTTTTCTTTTTTCTGCTCCACAGTAGTGATTTCTCTTACTCTGTCTTCCAGCTCACTGATCCATTCTGCTTCATTTACTCTACTATTGATTCCTTCCAGTGTGTTTTTCACTTCAGTTATTGTATTGTTCAACTCTGTTTGGTTGTTCTTTATATTTTCTAACTCTGTGAACAGATCCTTCTAACTTATCCATTTTTCTCCCGAGTCCTTGGATCACCTTTACAATCCTTACTCTGAACTCTTTCTCGGGTAGATTGCCTACCTCCACATCACTTGGTTCTTCTGGAGTTTTATCTTGTTCCTTCATCTGAAACACATTCCTCTGTCACCTCATTTGGGGTTAATTATGTTTCTCAACTTTGGAGGAGTAGCCTTCTGTAGGAGACATCCTATGGGTCCTAGCAGTGCACTCACTCAAGGGCCAGGGGCCAGCGGTCCCAGGGTAGTGTCTGGCCTGCGTTTGCAGACTACAGGCTGCTGGATTGTAGGTTTCTTCCTTTTGATTTCTGCTGCCTGGTGGGTGAGGCTGGTCTAGAAGCTTGTGTAGGCTTCCTGGCAAGAAGGGCTGATGCCTGCCCACTGGCAGGTGGAGCTGGGTCCTGGCCCTCTGGTAGGCAGGGCTGTGTGATCATGAAGTCTTTAGGCAACCTGTCTGCTAATGAGTGGGGCTGTGTTCCCACCTGGTTAGTTGTTTGGCCTGAGGCACTGGACACTGAAGTCTACAGACTGTTGGGTGGGGCCAGGTCTTTGTGCTAATGACCCAAGCGAGATGTCTGCCTCAAGGAGAGTTCATGCAGATGAATAATCCCCAGTATATCTTCCACCAGCTTTTATGGCCCCAGCATGAGCCACAGCCAACCCCACCTCCCCAGGAGACCCTCCAAGACCAGCAGGTAGGTCTGGCCCAGACTCCTATGAATTTACTGCTTTTGCCCTTGGTCCCAGTGCACATGAGATTTTGTGCAATCCCTTTAAGGGTAAAGTCTCTGCTTCCCGCATTCCTGTGGAGCTCCTGCAATTAAGCCCCACTGGCCTTCAAATCCAAATGATCTGGGGGGTGGCACCTCTTCCCGATGCCAGACCCCCAGGCTGGGAAGACTGATGTGGGCTTCAGAAATCTCACTCCTATGGGAGAGCCTCTGTAAGGTCACCCACAGGAGTGGGTGGGTAAGGATTTGATTATATTTTGAGTGCACCCGTCCTACCATCTCGTTGTGCTTTCTTCTTTATGCCTTTAGATGTAGAAGATCTTTTTCTGTAGGTTCCAGTCTTTTTTATTGGTGGTTGTTCAGATGTTAGTTGTGATTTTGGTGTGTTCATGAAAGGAGGTAAGCTCAAGGTCCTTCCACTCCATGATCTTGAAAGACTCCCCAGGATTTCTTTTTTATTATTGATATTTTGTCCTATTTTAGTTAACTAATAACTGTCAAGCCCATTTTTAAAATATTTAAAGAAAATAAGTTATGTGCATTGAATGTATTAATTCATCAAGATATTTTAGTCCTCTAGAAAAAAAATTAGTTAATAAAAAATAATATGAAAAGCACCAGTTTTATATCTTGTGTTTTGAAACTAAAACGAGAAGTGGGAACTATATTTTATGGTTGGAGGATATGGAAAGCCCTCTCACACTAATATAGCTTTTGGGTATCAGAATATATATGGCTATTGTTAACAAAAAATGAATTATTGCAGTCTCTTGGGCTGTACATTGTGTATCATAAAGTGTTAATTGTATCAGTCTTTGCCAGGTTCCTACCATTCAATCAGTCCCAAGCATTAGATACTTTACATATTGGTGAGCCAAGCACTAACTCATTATATAATGGTTCACACTAGCTTTTGCTTTTATTTTTTCTTTTTCCATTTCTCAAATATTTATCTTCCCCTTTTCCTTTCAAATTAAAAATAAGCCTGTATGACTCCTGTAAGATGGAGAAAGAGGCAGCATTGAGTAATGGGAAAATGAATAAACTTGGAATTTGGCAGCTTGTCTTCTAGTCCTGGCATTAGCCTTCAACATTTTCTGGGCACCTCAGTCTGAGTCTCAGTTTCCTCATTCATAAAATGTGGGTAATAACTCTTATTCCACTTACCTCAGTAGTTGTTGTGAACGACTGGGGTAAATGTGAAAGTTCTGTGAAAACCTATTACATAAATGGAAGGTGTTATTTTTACTACTACTACTTTTATAGATTGATTGGGTCTAGATTTCTAACATGGTGTCCCTGTGTCTGATTCAGTCATGTCACTCACATTGAATTTAGTTTTTAATGGACCTGGAAACTTCAAGAATCTATCCAATGTTGTAACCTGTAGGGACTATTTATGTAAAACTTTTGAAACTAAGCTTATTTGGATGAAAGTGGTTTGCAAAGACTACCCAATTTCCTGTTTTAAATCGTTGTAGAATTAAAGAGGAAAAAAAAAAAAGCAGGGGGAGGTATCCCTTATGAAATCTGAATCACTGGCAATCTCTGTGGATTTAAGTGTATTAGCCTAGAGCAGAGGGGCTATCCCTTGTAAATGTGTTACCAGGGGGCACCCAAGGCCATTTGCTAAAAGGTATTGGCTTTAGTTCAGTTATTTCTAAGTAACTTCCAGATCTTTTTCCCCATGACCTTACAATTTTGCTCCCCTTGGTAGTCAGCACCGGTCTCCAGACTCTCCCTTTTCCAGACTGTAGTAGTGCTCCCCACCCTTCTTCACTTGCCTCTAAATGCCAAATCTTTGAAGTTTCTAAAAAGGAAACTCAGCCTGGTCTTTTGTCTGGTGGCTGCTTTTGAGTATCTCAAACTCTTTATTCCATTTATTGGACTTGGGTACACAGGATTAAAAAAATTTATGGAAAGGCTCCTAAAGTTTTGAAATGGTCTGACTCATGTGACCTAGGTCACAATGTCCTTTCAGAGTCCCCAGAACTTTCTCGACATACCCTCAGACCTCTCTGACCATTTGCCAGCAGCATTATCAGAGAAGTAGCAGTCCACAGTTCCCAGCAGACTGGTGCAGCCCCAAACCACAGTTCAGAAAGACAGCCTGAATGATAGCAGAAGCACCCTGACTACCATGTGGCTTTGTGTGACAAGAAAATAGTTTGGTCCAGTCATTCTACTTAAGAATTTCCTAAACTTGTCAAGGGGATTTAAACTGTGAAATGGAAAACACTGGCCACTTTTCTCCATAATTTACACATTAAGGATTTATTATTATGCTAGATTTCATATACTTCTAAATTATATTTTCAGTGCTTACATCAGCTGATTCCTAATTGTGTTTCAGAGAAAAATGCTGAAAATCGCATATGGAATATTGTCAATAAGGAGAAAGGAGGGGTTGGGACCGATTGCCTAGAGCATCGCTAGTAACATATTGGGCACGATTTTCCCTCTCCCCCTCAGGAGGGTGTGATAATCTACTCAGCCAACAGAGAAATGGTTTAATAATACTGCAGCCAGGGATCTCTGAGAAATGTTTTCAATTCCCTACATTGGTCTTAGCAAAACATTTCTGTGTTAAAATCACTTTCCACTAGTTCACACCACTTACTGGTGGGAAAACACAAAAATCCATCAGGTTGTTCATATCAATCGGTGCACAGTCTTATTTGACTACTGGATATTTTATATTATCCATATTTTATTTTATAATTAAAATATTTTATATTTATTTTCTTGTTCCAATTTCAACATTTTCTGGTTATTTCACATACTTTTCCTTTGTGTATGTCTGTGCCACTACAAGTGGTAATGATTTCCAAAATACGTTTTTGTCTAAATAATATTTTTCCTCCCAAATTTTTTATTTAGATGCAATAATCTGAGAAAGTAACCTCCCCTACTTCCAAAGTCACTGTTTGAGCCAAACACTTTTACTTTCCACTCTGGTCCCTTCCTTTTCTGGCTTCATCCATCTTTCAGACCTGAAGTGAAATAAATGTCCCTTTTTTATAGAAACGTCCCAAAACTTCTAGGAATAGTTCAGGTCTTTCAGTAATACATACACATAGGTCCCAGTACTTTAGGTTCATGTCAAATTATACTGTTCTTAGTAAATACCCATTTGTATAATTGTTTGTGAGAGTTTAATGGCTTCATTTCTGGACTTTAAGCTCCATGAGGGCAGATATCATGCTTGTCTTGAACACTGATGAATTTCCCTTGTCTACCAGAGTACTTGACACTCAGTAGTAGCTCAAAAATGTTTTCGCACCGGTGAAAAATGAATAAAGCAACATCTCTCTGGCACACAATTTCTGGTGAACCTAAAGCATGTGACCCTGATGAAACCTGGAATAAAATCAGGAACATTTATGCCCACTAGTTGACCAGGACTAGAAGCAAAGGAGGCAGGAAAGTCTGCTGTCTGAGTCTTGCTTCAGCTGACAAAGTTTTCATGATGTATTAATTCTCCCAGTCTTTTCAAGCTAATTGCCTGATCCGAAGCTGTGTAGAGAGGACCTGTGTTTTGTACTTCTAACTTCCTTTGATGGACCAGCTTCCAGCTTTAAGTCAAATAGCTTTAGAGTTTAGCCCTAAGAGGTGGGTATATTCTCAGCACTCGGTCCCTTCAACCACTACATAGCCTGTTTGATTCACTGACTCTGATCCGCAGGATGCAAAAGCAGGGATCTAGAATTACTGCTCCCATTGCTCTTAGAAGCTGTCAATAAATCGCTGAAAAGGATGGGAAATTTCTTTAACTTTCCTTTTCACCATTTCAGTTGAAGAGATTACCAACAACCATGCTTTTTTAGGTCTTGTTGTGCATATTAATAACATTGTTTTTTCTGATTACTCAGTTATACCAAGGCAGTCATCAGCTGCGTCTACTTGTTTGCCAAACATTAAGAAATGACATAAAGAAAAGTCAAGGACAAGGACGGCAAAAACAGCAAATCGTTTGAGCCATTTTATTAGACCCTAAAGAGCCATTTTGATGACAATATTCCTTTGCGTTAGTGGAAACAGGCTAAGACCAAATTCTCTCTTGATTTCTCAGTTAAGAAGCTATTGCTTGTTGTGTACCCACAAAGCAGAATTCTTATACACCCTCTTCTGTAAAAACATGATACAAGAGGCTTGAAGGCCCCAATGATTGTCATGCAATCTTTCAATTCTAGGTAAACTTAAAAATATGACCTTTAATTTTGTTTCTAAACAAAGTAAACAACTCAAGGTCAGTTTGTTTATTCCAAGTGTCATTGTTATTTGTTTTTGAATATATGTTTTGGAAGGTACACTTTGAGCACAATATTCAACAATTATTAACCAACAAATAATTGTAATTGTCAAAGTCTTTATATACTTAACTTGATTTTAAAAGATGGGGCTTGGGTGTTGATTTGAAATGTTTGGTTTGGGCTTCTCTGGTGGCGCAGTGATTAAAAATCCGCCTGCCAATGCAGGGGACATGGATTTGAGCCCTGCTCTGGGAAGATCCCACATGCCATGGAGCAGCTAAGCCCATGCACCACAACTACTGATCCTGCGCTCTGGAGCCCGTGAGCCACAACTGCTGAAGCCCGCGTGCCTAGAGCCCATGCTCCGCAACAAGAGAGCCCACCACAGAGGCCTGCGCACTGCAGCAAGGAGTGGCCCCCACTTGCTGCAACTAGAGAAAACCTGCGCGCAGCAACGAAGACCCAACGCAGGCAAAAATAAGTAAAAAAATAAATAAATTTATTTTTTAAAAAAAGAAATATTTGGTAATCTTTTCTTTCCCTTCACCATAGTGCTTGTGCTATCAAAACCAACACGTGGCAGAACTGTAAGGACTAATGCCAAACATATGGTATGCACAACCAGTCAGCATAACCTTTGGAATTCTAATTGCAAAGAAGTGCCAAGTGAAACTGCTTCATAGCACACATATGGCCAGTTGAGGATTTCCTAATAGACTGACTTCTCTAAGGCCTGTAAATATCCTTGTCATGTAGAACAAATTTTAATGCTGCAAGTAAGACCGTGATTAAATACAGTCTTTTAACTGTTTAATGTATTTTTAAGATGTGAAAGTTAAATGTAATTTTCACAACTTTATTAAACCTTTAAAGTGCCTTTTCCAAAACTGTATGCACTCTAGAAGTGCCTGCTAATTACCCTATTTGTTTGTGGCCTGAGGCCAACAGAATTCAGGATGCAATAATTTTCCTTGAACTAAGTACGTAATAATTCCATGAAGACAACTACCACAGCAGCATAAATCTAATGTCTAGCTAATGCTGTATTTATATTAAGCACTAATCATGGAATCAAAACTTTTCAATTCAAAGGATGCTAAAAATCACCTAGATTAAATGCTTCATTTGATACAGGAGGAAACTGAGATACATAGAAGTTTTTTGACTTGCCCAAAGCACACAGCTTGGATGTGGCTGAGCCCAAAGTGAACCCATGATTTCCTTACCAAATTCCAGTGTTCTTTTCATTACATGACTCTTTCATACAAAAGATATTATCTTATAAAAATAATGTGAATGGCTCCTTAAGACTTTGTTGAAGTGATTATTTGCTCAGGAACAAAATGAATGTAATTTTGGCCTCTTGTTCAAAGGTCTTTGAGAGGTCCTGTTTCTAGTGTCTTCTCTCTATAGACCCCATCTTGCTCCTTTATATAAAGCTGGTCTTTCCTGCTACTACAACATCTCAACATATAAAAACCATCTATTGAGCCAGCACCAGTCTCAGACCTTCCTCTACTACCTGTTCTCTCAAACCATTGTTCTAATCTCATCACAAAGCAATAGCCTAAGTGAATTAAGATTAGCTCTAGAGTCTGTGGCCAAATTTAAAAAGTGAAATTTGTTATGTTGCAGGTTAGCTCTTTTATGTGGTTACCAAGGTTCAAGGATCAGGCTTTACATCTTTTTTTTTTTTTTTGCAGTACGCGGGCCTCTCACTGTTGTGGCCTCTCCCGTTGTGGAGCACAGGCTCCAGACACGCAGGCTCAGCGGCCATGGCTCACGGGCCTAGCCACTCCGCGGCATGTGGAATCTTCCCGGACCGGGGCACGAACCCATGTCCCCTGTATCAGCAGGCGGACTCTCAACCACTGCACCACCAGGGAAGCACCAGGCTTTATGTCTTGAAGGAAGATGTGGCATATAAATTTAGGTGTGGGAGCAATTGTTGGTGACTATTTCTATTAAATCTGTGAATTAATGGTTCATATTTATGTAAAACAAGAGTGAGAGTATGCTACTATCTTGAACTACCAATTCTCTTTCACTACAGCATTAGTAAAATGATCAAAAATAGCAGAGATATTAATGATTGTTTTGTTCAAACTGGGTCCTTTCTTTTTTGTCATATGACTACATGTCACCTTCTGCCCTACTTCTGCCCCTCATGTTGATTCATACAGGTATTTGTAGAAGCCTTGGATTGAGGCTAACGTTATTAACTATCTGACAGGCAAAATTGCTCTAATTTTAGTCTTTACTACAAAAAAGATATCTTTTTTTTTCAAAAGACTATTATTTAGAGCAGTTTTAGGTTCACAGTAAAGTTGAGAGGAAGATACAGAGATTTCCCATATAACCTCTGCCCCATTATCAACATTCCCCACTAGACTGAAACATTTGTCTCAGTTGACAAACTTACACTGATACATTATAATCACCCAAAACCCATAGTTTACCTTAGGGTTCACTCTTATTGTACATTTTATGGGTTTGGACAGATGTATAACGACACCTTTCCATCATTACAGCATCATACAGAATATTTTGCCTGCCCTAAAAATCCTTTGTGCTCCACCTATTCATGCCTTCCCCCACCCCACCACTGGCAACCACTGAACTTTTACTGTCTCCACAGCTTTGCTTTCTCCAGAATGTCATATACTTGGAATCTTACAGTATGCAGCCTTTTCAGATTGGCTTCTTTTACTTAGTAATGTGCATTTAAGGTTCCTCTATGTCTTTTCATGGCATGATACCTCGTTCTTTTTAGCTTTGAATAATATTCCACTGTCTGGATATACCATAGTTTATTTATCCATCCACCTGCTAAAGTACATCTTCATTGCTTCCAAGTTTTGGCAATTATCAGTAAAGCTGATAAAACATCCATGTACAAGTTTTTGTGAAGACATACCCAACTTCTTTGGGTAAATACAAAGCAGCACGAGTACTGGATCATGTGAAAGTATGTTTAGTTCTATATAAATCTCCAGATTGTCTTCCAAAGTGGCTGTATCATTTTGCATTCCCACCAGCAATGAATGTGAGTTCCTTGGACTCTACATCCTTGTCAGCACTTAGTGTTGTCAGTGTTCCAAATTTTGGCCATTCTAAATAGGAGTGTAGTGGTATCTCGTTGTTTTAATTTACATTTCCCTGATATGTGATATGGAGAACCTTTTCATATGTTTATTTGCCATCTATGTATCTTCTTTGGTGAAGTGTCCAATAATGCCTTTGGCCCATTTTTAAATTGGGTTGCTTGTTTTCTTATTGTTGAGTTTTAAGAGTTCTTCATATATTTTGGATAACAACTTTTTATCATAAGTGTATTTTGCAAATATTTTCTCCCAGTTTGTGGCTTGTCTTCTCATTTTCTTGATATTTACCTTCACAGAGCAGAAGTTTTTAATTTTAATGAAGTCCAACTTATCAGTTATTTCTTTAATTAATCCTGCCTTTGCTATTATATCTACATAGTTCTCACCATCTGCAAGGTCATCTAGGTTTTCTCCTATGTTATCTTCTAGAGGTTTTATAGTTTTGTGACTTATATGTAGATCTGTGATATATTTTGAGTTAATGTTTTGTAATGGATGTAACATCTGTGTCTAGATTCATTTTTTGTTTTTGTTTTTTTCTTGTTTTTGCAAAATGATGTCCAGTTGTTCCAGCACCATCTGTTTAAAAGACTATCTTTGCTATATTGTATTGGCATTGCTCCTTTGTCAAAGATCAGTTGACTATATTTATGGGGGTCTGTTTCTTGGATTTCTATTCTATTCCATTGATCTACTTGTCTATTATTTCACCAACACTTTCTGACTTACTTCACTCTGTATGAGAGTCTCTAGGTCCATCCACCTAACTACAAATAACTCAATTTCGTTCCATATTATGGCTGAGCAATATTCCATTGTATATATATGTATGTATGTATGTGTGTATATATATATATATATATGCCACATCTTCTTTATCCATTCATCTGTCAATGGACACTTAGGCTGCTTCCATGTCCTGGCTATTGTAAATAGAACTACAATGAACATTGTGGTACATGACTCTTTTTGAATTATGGTTTTGTCTGGGTATATGCCCAGTAGTGGGATTGCTGGGTCATATGGTAGTTTTATTTTTAGCTTTTTAAGGAACCACCATGCTGTTCTCTACAGTGGCTGTATCAATTTACATTCCCATCAACAGTGCAAGAGGGCTCCCTTTCCTCCACACCCTCTCCAGCATTTATTGTTTGTAGATTTTTTGATGATGGCCATTCTGACTGGTGTGAGGTGATACCTCATTGCAGTTTTGATTTGCATCTCTCTAAGGATTGGTGATGTTGAGCATCCTTTCATGTGTTTGTTGGCAATCTGTATATCTTCTTAGGAGAAACATCTATTTAGGTCTTCTGCCCAGTTTCGGATTGGGTTGTTTGTTATTTTGATATTGAGCTGCATGAGCTGCTTGCATATTTTGAAGATTAATCATTTGTCTGTTGATTTGTTTGCAAATATATACTCCCATTCTGAGGGTTGTCTTTTCATCTTGTTTATGGTTTCCTTTGCTGTGCAAAACGTTTTAAGTTTCATTAGATCCCATTTGTTTATTTTTGTTTTTATTTCTCTGGGAGGTGGGTCAAAAAGGATCTTGCTGTGATTTATGTCATAGAGTATTCTGCCTATGTTTTCCACTAGAGTTTTATAGTGTCTGGCCTTACATATAGGTTTTCAATCCATTTTGAGTTTATTTTTATGTATGGTGTAAGGAAGTGTTCTAATTTCATTCTTTTACATGTAGCTATCCAGTTTTCACAGCACCACTTATTGAAGAGGCTGTCTTTACTCCATGGTATATTCTTGCCTCCTTTATAAAAAATAAGGTGACCATATGTGCATGGGTTTATCTCTGCTCTTTCTCTCCTGTTCCATTGACCTATATTTCTGTTTTTCTGCCAGTACCATGCTGTCTTGATTATTGTAGCTTTGTACTATAGTCTGAAGTCTGGAAGCCTGATTCATCCAGCTCCATTTTTCTTTCTCAAGATTGCTTTGGCTATTCGGGATCTTTTGTATTTCCATACACATTGTGAAAATTTTTGTTCTAGTTCTGTGAAAAAGGCTATTGGTAGTTTGATAGAGATTGCACTGAATCTGTAGATTGCTTTGGGTAGTAGAGTTATTTTCACTATGTTGATTCTTCCAATCCAAGAACATGGTATATCTCTCAATCTGTTTGTATTATCTTTAATTTCTTTCATCAGTGTCTTATAGTTTTCTGCATACAGATCTTTTGTCTCCTTAGGTAAGTTTATTCCTAGGTATTTTTTTCTTTTTGTTGCAATGGTAAATGGGAGTGTTTCCTTAAATTCTCTTTCAGATATTTCATCATTAATGTAGAGGAGTGCAAGAGATTTCTGTGCATTAATTTTGTTTCTTGCTACTTTATTAGATTCATTGATTAGCTCTAGTAGTTTTCTGGTAGCATCTATAGGATCCTCTATGTATAGTATCATGTCATCTGCAAACAGTGACAGCTTTACTTCTTCTTTTCCAATTTGGATTCCCTTTATTTCCTTTTCTTCTCTGATTACTGTGGCTTAAACTTCCAAAACTATGTTGAATAATAGTGGTGAGAGTGGACAACCTAGTCTTTTTCCTGATCTTAAAGGAAATGGTTTCAATTTTTCACCATTGAGAACTATGTTGGCTGTGGGTTTGTCATATATGGCCTTTATTATGTTGAGGTAAGTTCCCTCTATGCCTACTTTCTGGAGGGCTTTTATCATAAATGGATGTTGAATTTGGTCAAAAGCTTTTTCTGCATCTATTGAGATGACCATATGGTTTTTCTCCTTCAATTTCTTAATATGGTTTATCACATTGATTGATTTGCATGTATTGAAGAATCCTTGCATTCCTCAGATAAATCCCACTTGATCAAGGTGTATGATCCTTTTAATGTGCTGTTGGATTCTGTTTGGTAGCATTTTGTTGAAGATTTTTGCCTCTATATTCATTAGTGATACTGGCCTGTAGTTTTCTTTCTTTGTAAAATCTTTATCTGGTTTTGGTATCGCAGTGATGATGGCCTCATAGAACGACTTTGGGAGAGTTCCTCCCTCTGCTATATTTTGCAAGAGTTTGAGAAGGATAGGTGTTAGCTCTTCTCTAAATGCTTGATAGAATCCACCTGTGAAGCCATCTGGTCCTGGGCTTTTGTTTGTTGGAAGATTTTTAATCACAGTTTCTCTTTCAGTGCTTGTGACTCGTCTGTTCATATTTTCTATTTCTTCCTGGTTCAGTCTCAGAAGGCTGTGCTTTTCTAAGAATTTGTCCATTTCTTCCAGGTTGTCCAATTTATTGGTATATAGTTGGTTGTAGTAATCTCTCATGACCCTTTATATTTCTGCAGTGTCAGTTGTTACTCCTTTTTCACTTCTAATTCTATTGGTTTGTGTCTTCTCTTTTTTTCATGATGAGCCTGGCTAATGGTTTATCAATTTTATCTTCTCAAAGAACCAGCTTTTAATTTTATTGATCTTTGCTACCATTTCTTCATTTCTTTTTCATTTATTTCTGATCAGATCTTTATGATTTCTTTCCTTATGCTAACTTTGGGGTTTTTATGTTCTTCTTTCTCTAATTGCTTTAGGTGTAAGGTTAGGTTCTTTGAGATGTTTCTTGTTTCTTGAGATAGGATTGTATTGCTATAAACTTCCCTCTTAAAAGTGCTTTTGCTGCATCCCATAGGTTTTGGGTTGTCATGTTTTCATTGTCATTTGTTTCTAGGTATTTTTTGATTTCCTCTTTGAGTTCTTCAGTGATCTCTTGGTTATTTGGTAGTGTATTGTTTACCTTCCATATGTTTGTACTATTTTTACAGATTTTGTCCTGTAATTGATATCTAGTCTCATAGTGTTGTGGTCAGAAAAGATATTTCATACAATTTCAATTTTCTTAAATTTACCAGGGCTTGATTTGTGAACCAATATATGATCTATCCTGGAGAATATTCCATGAGCACTTGAGAAGAAAGTGCCTTCTGTTTTTTGGGATGGCATGTCCTATAAATATCAGTTAAATCCATCTTATTTAATGTATCATTTAAAGCTTGTGTTTCCTTCTTTATTTTCATTTTGGATGATTTGTCCATTAGTGAAAGTGGGGTGTTAAAGTCCCCTTCTATGATTGTGTTACTCTCGATTTCCCTTTTTATGGCTGTTAGCATTTGCCTTATGTATTGAGGTGCTCCTATGTTGGGTGCATAAGTATTTACAATTGTTATTTCTTCTTATTGGATTGATTCCTTGATCATTATGTAGTGTCCTTCTTTGTCTCTTGTAATAGTCTTTATTTTAAAGTCTATTTTGTCTGATATGAGAATTGCTACTCCAGCTTTCTTTTGATTTCTACTTGCATGGAGTATCTTTTTCCATCCCCTCACTTTCAGTCTGTCTGTGTCCCTAGGTCTGAAGTGGGTCTCTTATAGACAGCATATATATATGGGCCTTATTTTTGTATCCATTCAGCCAGTCTATGTCTTTTGGTTGGAGCATTTAATCCATTTGCATTTAAGGTAGTTATCTATACATATGTTCTTATTACCATTTTCTTAATTGTTTTGGGTTTGTTTCTGTAGTACTTTTCCTCCTCTTGTGTTTCCTGCTTAGAGAATTTCCTTTAGCATTTGTTGTAAAGCTGGTTTGGTGGTGCTGAATTCTCATAGCTTTTGCTTATCTGTAAAGATTTTAATTTCTCCATTGAGTCTGAATGAGATGCTTGCTGGGTAGAGTAATCTTGGTTGTAGGTTTCTCCCTTTCATCACTTTAAATATGTCCTGCCACTTCTTTCTGGCTTGCAGAGTTTCTGCTGAAAGATCATCTGTTAACCTTATGGGGATTCCCTTGTATGTTATTTGTTTCTTTTCCCTTGCTGCTTCTAATATTTTTCTTTGTATTTAATTTTTGATAGTTTGATTAATATGTGTCTTGGCATGTTTCTCCTTGGATTTATCCTGTATGGGACTTTCTGTGCTTCTTGGAATTGATTGACTATTTCCTTTCCCATATTCGGGAAGTTTTCAACTATAATCTCTTCAAATATTTTCTCAGACCCTTTCTTTTTCTCTTTTTCTTCTGGGACCCCTATAATTCGAAAGTTGGTGTGTTTAATGTTATCCCAGAGGTCTCTGAGACTGTCCTCAATTCTTTTCATTCTTTTCTCTTTATTCTGTTCAGCGGTAGTTATTTCCACTATTTTATCTTCCAGGTCACTTGTCCATTCTTCTGCCTCTGTTATTCTGCTATTGATTCCTTCTAGAGAATTTTTAATTTAATTTATTGTGTGTTTCATCATTTTTTGTTTGCTCCTTAGTTCTTCTGGGTCTTTGTTAAACGTGTCTTTTATTTTCTCCATTCTATTTCCAAGTTTTTGGATCATCTTTACTATGATTATTCTGAATTCTTTTTCAGGTAGACTGCCTATTTCCTCTTCATTTGTTTGGTCTGGTGGGTTTTTGCCTTGCTCCTTCATCTGCCATGTGTTTCTCTGTCTTCTCATTTTGCTTAACTTACTGTGTTTGGGGTCACCTTTTTGCAGGCTGCAGGTTCCTAGTCCTCATTGTTTTGGTGTCTGCCCCCAGGGGGTCAGGTTGGTTCAGTGGGTTCTGTAGGCTTCCTGGTGGAGGGGACTGGTGTCTGTGTTCTGGTGGGTGTGACTGGATCTTGTCTTTCTGTTGGGCAGCACTGCATCCAGTGGTGTGTTTTGGGGTGTCTCTAAACTTATTATGATTTTAAGCAGCTTTTTGCTACTGGTGGGTTTGTGTTCCTTCTTGCTAGTTGTTTGGTGTAGGGTATCCAGCAGTCTTGCTTGCTGGTTGTTGAGTGGAGCTGGGTCTTAGTGTTCAGATGATGATCTCTGGGAGAGCTTTCACAATTTGATATTACATGGAGCCAGGAGGTCTCTGGTGGACCAATGTCCTGAACTCGACTCTCCCACCTCAGAAGCACAGGTCTGACACCCAGCCGGAGCAACAAGACCCTGTCAGCCACACAGCTCAAAAGAAAAGGGAGGAAAAAAGAAAGGAAGAAAGAAAGAAGAAGGGAAGGAAGGAAGAAAGAAAGAAAGAAAGAAAGAAAGAAAGAAAGTAAGTAAGCAATAAAATAAAGTAATTAAAATAAAAAAATTTTAATTATTAAAAATTTAAGAAAATTAAAAAGTAATAAAAAAAGAAAGAAAGAAGAAAGCAACCAAACCAAAAAACAAATCCACCAATGATAACAAGTGCTAAAAACTATACTGAAAAAAATAAAAAATAAAAAAATGGACAGACAGAACCCAATGACAAATGGTAAAAGCAAAGCTATATAAACAAAATCACACAAAGAAGCATACACATACACACTCACAAAAAGAGAAAAAGGAAAACAATATACATATTAAAAAAAAAACTGAAGAGAGCAAACAAATCAATAAACAAAGCTACCAATGATAATAAACTCTAAATACTAAACTAAGATAAACATAAAACCAGAAACAAATTAGAAGTAGAAAGCAAACCCCAAGTCTCCAGTTGCTCCCAAAGTCCACCACCTCAATTTTGCGATGATTCATTGTCTATTCAAGTTTTCCACAGATGCAGGGTACATCAAGTTGATTGTAGAGATTTAATCCGCTTCTCCTGAGGCTGCTGGGAGAAATTTCCCTTTCTCTTCTTTGTTCGCACAGCTCCTGGGGTTCAGCTTTGGATTTGGCCCTTCCTCTGCATGTAGGTTGCCTGAGGGCGTCTGTTCTTCACTCAGACAAGACAGGGTTAAAGTAGCAGCTGATTAGGGGGCTCTGGCTCACTCAGGCCAGGGGGAGGGAGGGGTATGGAACACAGGGCGAGCCTGTGGTGGCAGAGGGAGCGTGATGTTGCAACAGCCTGAGGCACTCCATGTGTTCTCCTGGGGAAGTTGTCCCTGGATCACAGAACGCTGGCAGTGGCAGGCTGCACAGGCTCCCAGGAGGGTGGGTGTGGATAGTGACCTGTGCTTGCACACAGGCTTCTTGGTGGCTGCAGCAGCAGCCTTGCATTTCATGCCCATCTCTGGGGTCGGCACTGATACCCTCAGTTCTCACCCATCTCTGGAGCTCATTTAGGCAGTGTTTTGAATCCCCTCTCCTCACATACCCTGAAACAATGATCTCTTGCCTCCTAGGCAGGTCCAGACTTTTTTCCAGACTCCCTCCCAGCTAGCTATGGCATACTATCCCCCTTCAGGCTGTGTTCACGCAGCCAACCCCAGTCCTCTCCTTGGGATCTGACCACCGAACCAGGAGCCTCAGCTGTCAGCCCCCACCTGCCCTGGAGGGTGAGCAGACAAGCCTCTCAGGCTGGTGAGTGCTGTTTAACACCTACCCTCTGTGCAGGAATCTCTCTGCTTTGCCCTCTGCACACCGATTGCTACACTCTCCTCCATGGCTCCGACGATTCCCCACAACCACCCCCTGTCTCCACCAGTGAAGGGGCTTCCTAGTGCATGGAAACTTTTCCTCCTTCACAGCTCCCTCCCAGAGATACAGGTCCTGTCCCTATTCTTTCATCTTTGTTCTTTCTTTTGCCCTACCCAGGTATGTGGGGAGTTTCTTGCCTTTTGGGAAGTCTGAGGCCTTCTGCCAGCATCAGTAGGTGTTCTGTAGGAGTTTTTCCACATGTAGATGTATTTCTGACGTATTTGTGGGGAGGAAGGTGATCTCCATGTCTTACTCCTCTGTCATCTTGAAGGTCTTCCTGTTATAGTTGACTTTTGTGTACCATGCTTGTATTCTTCAACCTTGTTATAATTGCTTATTAGTTTCAGGAGTTTTTTGTCAATTCTTTTGGATTTTCTACATGGATGTTCATGTCATCTGTGAACAAAGATAGTTTTATTTCTTCCTTCCCAATCTGTATATGGTTTGTTTTCTTTTCTTGCCTTATTGCATTAGGAAGAACTGCCCTTATGATGTTGAACAGGCATGGTGAAAGGGGCTATCCTTGTCTTGTATTTGATCTTGGTGAAAAAGCTTTAAGTTTCTCACCATGAAGTGCGATGTCACCATCAAGTTGAAACAATTCCCCTCTATTCCTAGGTTTCTGAGAGTTTTTATCATGAATGAGTGGGTGTTGGTGTATCTGCTTTTTCAACCACAGTTCAATCACCTAAACTTTTATTGCTTTAATGTTTCTCTACCTAATTTTTATGGCACAATTTCATCACATGTAAGAAATCAAGAATATGTTACCTTCCTCCAATACAAACCTACTCTACCACTTTTCTCTGAAAAATGATGATAAATCTGGACTGTGAAATGTCCTTGAATAATGGATTCCCTCTGCAAAATTATTTTAAAGGAGAAGTTTTAATATACTTGTCTGACTTTAATTTGAGGGAAAAAATATGGAGAGAGAAGTATTAATTTTATTCTAGAAGACTATACCTTATTTTCAAAATTTTATTTACTGTATGATTATTTCCTCACTTTCTTTGTTAATCTCCCTCTATGTCTCCTTCTACTATTTACACACTTCCCAAGGAGTAAGCATCTTTCCTTGATAAGAGTCTGCTATTCATTTATTTTATGCTTACTATGTGCATGAATCTTTTAAATTTATATACCAAGTAAATTTAATACTATACCAAATATATTTCATTTCTATACCAAATAAAACCTTAATTTTCCATGTAAATTAAAGGATCAGGTATGCCTTCCCTGAAGAAAGAGATGAGGAAGGACATCCAGGCTGAGGGAGCACTGTGAATCTATATGTTTGTCTGGAAATTGTAGGGAACGTTGAGGAAATAGTGGGTGATCCAGTATGGCTAAAACAGGCTTAAACATATGGCTTGAAGATCACATCTAGTTCACAGCATGTTTGCTTAGGGAGAGTAATGCTTTTAAAATGTTTGAATTATTTGTCAATATTTACTAACTGAGAGATTTCATGGCAGTATAAGTTTTTCAGGATAGGCTGAATTCAATAATAAACCAAAAAACTGTAAATTTTCAATAGCTTAACACAATTAATATTTACTTCTTCCCAAAGCAATGATTCAACAAAGGTGTTTTTGATCTGGTATCTTTTCTGGATAGCACTCCACTGAGTGATATATCAAGAGCACAAGCTCATTTTATTTTATAATTGCACCATACTCCAGGTCTTTGGAGTTCTTTCTATTCAGCAGGGGAAAGAAGAAACAGAATAGAGAATTAAACATGGAGGGTTTTATGATCCAGGCCTAAATATGGTGTTTGTCACTCTCACTCTTGTTTCATGAGCCAGAAGTCAACCACATGCCTCACCTAATGGCAATGAAAACTGGGGTATATATTTTAGCTGTGCATTCAAGAGGAAAAGAAAATGGCTTGTGAACAAGTAGCCAATTTTTACTACCTGACAACTGGTTGGAGGTAAGTAGTCTCTACTCCCTTTATCAGGGTGTGTGTCCACTCTCACCACATCTGTACCTATCCTCCTCAACTCATCTGTGTTGTCTTTCTGACTGCTGTAGTCATTTGAGTGTGTAACTCTCAGGATAGAAAATGAAAATGTGTATGTTTGGAACTAGTGAAAAAGGTTTTCTCTGGAAAGGGAAAGGACTTAGACCTTACATTAAACAGAAATTTTCTTCTGTTTTTTTTCTTTAAGTGAGGGCACAATGTTCTCTTTAGGTCAATGGACCATATGTACCATGAGAAACAATTATATGACCTTTCAGTCAATCAATATTTTATAACTTGAAGCATTGCCTTTGCTGTACTTCTAAATGAAATGAAATATTAGTGACATTTTTATGGTGCCAATATTTTTCTCATAGTCAGAGAACTCTGATTTATGGACCGTGATTTTGGATGACAGAGAAATGTTTAATATGTAGCTTAGTTGTTTGATATTTTTCTCTTTAAACCTGTCAATTTCTTGATTGCTCAGAACAAGTTTATAAATATCAGGATCAAGCTAGCAGTTTTTGAAAAACCTTGCTTTTGCAGGCATAATTTTTTTAAAAGTTGTATCTCTCAAGCCTGGGAAAATGTTAGGAAATTCTATTTTGATTTTCCTTTATGCACTTGCTAAAGAGAAGAGAATATAGCTAGCCCTCTGTATCTGTGGGTTCTGCATCCATGAAGTCGACCAACCAGAGATCAAAAACAGTTAAAAAAAGAAAAAAACCCAGAATGTTCAAAAAAGCGAAACTTGAATTTTCTTGTACACCAACTATTTCACATAGCATTTATATTGTATTTACAACTATTTATATAGCACTTAAAATGTATTAGGTATTATAATAACCTAGAGATGATTTAAGTAGATGGGAAGATGTGTGTAGGTTATATACAAATACTATACCATTTTATATAAGAGACTTGAGCATCTGCAGATTTTGGTATCAGCAGGGTTTCTGGAACCTATTCCTCATGGATACCAGAGGATAACTATATATGATAAATGTTCAGATGGAATTTTAGTGACAGAGAGGAACTTGAGCACCACTAAATCTAACTTCACTTCACAATGAAGTCACTGAATTCACAGAAGGTAAACAGCTTTGTCCAAGTACTCAGAGACATTTAAGTTTTGGACATTCTTTGGTTGTTTACAGCATAGTCCTTCCATTTACTGCCACATCATCGTTAAATTCATTCAACCTTTGAGTTGATGGTTTAGGGGACATCCTGATGATGTTAGCAAAGAAAGAAGAGGCTTAAGGTGGAGCACAGATAGACATCGATTAGGAAGTATATCATGGAACAGAATTAAAGTGAATATTATATATATTTCCAAAATATACTAGAGTTATATAATTCCTGAAGAGACTTTTTAAGATGTCAGAGCCTTCAAATACCATAAAACAAAAAATATTTTCTCCTAATATTGTTCCTTCACTCACCAGTAGTGAATTATTGTTATCTAGCCACTATTGTCCTTGCTGTTTCGTCGAAGTTCACCCACACTCTGCTCCTACCCTGACCTAGAGCAAAGAGAATACAAGTAGGCACACATTAAGTACTGGATCGGAGACAACTTTCCCTTGCACTACCTTTGCTATTTTTCTGTGAGAGAAAATATCGTTCTTGGATTCTGATTCCCTGTTTCCCAGATTTGTTAGTTTAGTATCTTTACTGTTTATTGCTTGCATCATCTCCCCCCCCCCCCTTTTCTTCTGTCGGATAGAAATTCTGTCCTTCTACACCTCTTTATTCTCTCTATTACATAGCCCAATTTCCAGCCCTGAATTCTCTTTGTCTCACCTGTTCTGAGCACATTAATCCCACAATGATTCATTTATTTGCTATCTATATTTCTCCAATCTGTAGTAAACAGCCTAAGCTTGCACCACAGAGCTGAAATAAAAATATCTGGCCACTAAATATGTGGCTTATAGTGACTTTGCTTGTATGCATAAGGTTTTCTGGTTCTAGGAAATTGTATTGCCAATTACTGCTTCATTTCTTCATTTTGTTATTATAACAGAGATGTGTACTAACACTGAGTTGGGGGCAGCAAACCCTTCCTAACTATGTGTTCAATAGAGTTCCTCCAGATCCCTAACTAAAGTCTTTTTACCCTAAGTTAATTATATGAATGAGTGTTTGGTACCAGGCTATGTACGTGACAGGGCAACATAGCAGTATAATGAGAGGACTAGTGTTGGTTAAATTGCTTCTGGGTTCTATTTAACTTGCAAGGATTCTTCATAGCCTAGTTCTCAGAATTTGACTGCATCCATTTTAAAAGTTTTAACAGAAATATATTTTAGCAGAAGAGTTAGACAAGATAACAAATTTGTTAACAAATCTAAAATTTGATTTTAAGAAATGTTAGACAATCTAATATAAGCTCTGGACCAAAAAAACTGTGCTTAGAAGTTATATAGTTACTCTCCAACAAATAAAAAATAAAGTTAAAATAAAGTTTTACTAAGATTAATCATGAATCATATTCTGGCTTTTAGAATATGATATCACAAAATCTTTCTTCTAATCTCTAATTTGGTTTCCCTAAACTTCACTTATAAGTTTATTGTTATTTGTTCATTGTTATCTTAAAATCTCTGATAATTCCAAAAGCTGAGCAATCTCTGTTACCTTTCTTAATTTTTTTCTTGCTTGACATGTTCCTTTTTTGACCATCAGCCATATTTTCTTCCATGCTCATGTGTTTTGCGATTTTTAAAACTTCTCTACTAGATTTTTTATATAAAAATAAAGTAGAAAATAAAAGAAGAGAGGATACTTCCCAACTCCTTCTATGAGGCCAATATTACCCTGACTCCAAAACCAGGCAAAGACATCACAAAAAAGAAAACTACAGACCAATATTTCGTGAATATTGATGACAAAAATCCTAAATAAAATACTGTTGTACTGAACCCACCGTCATTTAAAAAATTATATACCATGACCATGTGGGATTTATCCCAGGAATGCAAGGTTTATTTTAACATCCAAAAATCAATTAATGTAATATATTATATCTATAGAGTAAAAAATAAAAATACATGATCATCTCTATAGACACTCATAGAAAAAGCCACTCAACAACTTAGGAATAGAAGGGAACTTCTTCAACCTGATAAAGGAGATCTACAAAAACCCCAAAGCTAATGTCACACCTAATGGTGAAAGACTGAATGCTTTCACCCTGAGATCAAGAACAAGACAAGGATTTCCTTTTTTACCTCTTTTCTTTAACATTATACTAAGGATTCTAGCCAGAGAAATTAGGCAAGAGAAAGAATGAAAAAGTATCAGATTGGAAAGAAAGAAGTAAATCTATCTCTATTTTCATATGACATAATCTTGTATATAAAATATCCTAAGGAATAAGCTGACATTAAAACTAATTAACCAGTTTGTCAAGGTTATAGAATACAAGATAAATATACACAAATCAATTATATTTCTATACATTTGCAATGAGCAATCTGAAAATAAAATTAATAAAATAATATTAAAAGGTGGTTATGTGATGTACTAAATGTTGATTGTTGTTTAAATCATGATAAACAAATCATGTCTGTGCCATCCAGGGTTTATTGTAATCTTTCACTGAGTACTTGGATTGAGATAGAGGGATTGCACTATGCACTTTTTTATTAATGAATAAATAGAAAATGTTGGTAACACCAAAAAAATTTACTATAACATCGAAAAGAATAAAACAAGAACAAATATTTTTAAAGAAGTGCAAAACTTATATTCTTGATATGAAAAACATTGTTGAAAGAAATTAAAGAAGAAATAATTTATTGGGAAAACATCCCATGTTCATGAATTGGAAGACATAACATTGTTAGAGTGGCAATACTCCCCAAACTGATCTATAAATTCAACACAATCTCTATGAGAAGCCTAGCTGAATTCTTTGTAGAAATTGACAAGCTGATTCTAAAATTCATATAGAATTGCAAGGGTCCCTGAATAGGCAAAACTATATTGAAAAAGCAGAAAAAAGTAGGAAGAGACTCACACTTCCTGATTTCAAATGTACTACACTAAAAGCAATGTGAATAAAGACTATGTGATAATAACACAGGATAGACATACAAATCGATGGAATAGAATTGAGAGTCCAGAAATAAGCCTGTACATCTACGGTTAACTAATTTTGACAAGGTTGCCGAGACCAACTAATGGAGAAAGAAATAGTCAACAATCAGTGCTAAGACAACTGAATAGCCATATTCAGTTGTCAAAATATTAAGTTTGACTTTGATGTCATACCATAAAAAAATTAACACAAAATTATTGTAGGCCTAAATGAAAGAGCTAAAACTATTAAATTCTTAGAAGAGAACATAGAAATAAATTTCATGATCTTGGATTTGCCACGATTTCTTAAATATGACACCGAAAGCATGAATAATAAAAGAAAAAATAGATAAATTGAACGTCATCGAATTTTAAAACTTTTGTGTTTCAAAGGGCATTATCCAGAAAGTAAAAAGACAATCCACAGAATGGTCAAAAATATTTGCAAATCATATATCTGATGAGGAACTTGTGTCCAAAATATGTAAAAGGGTGGCAGGGGTGGTAACTAAAGAGTATGTACTGGATTTCTTTTTAAGATGATGACTATGTTATACAATTGACCATAGTGGTGGATTGTACATATAAAGAATATTAAAAACCATTAAATTGTACACTTTAAATAAATTATTTGTGTGGTATATGAAATAAACCTCAACAAATCTATTAAAAAATACAGTAGAGCCTAAAGTAAATTATATTTATCTCCATAAAGGAGGATACCCCTTCTTGTCAGACTTCTAGGATGAAAGTTGAACAAGTGTACTCTAGGTTGAGCTGGGTCTGAGGTTGTAACTTTAGTTTGCTTCAGTTCACTACTGGATTCAAATGTTTTGATGGCAGTGTTGGGAGTTGTCTTCACCAGGGTCTTCAATCTAAACACTGATGAGGCTCCAAAATTCTGAATGTTCTTCATGGCTGAACAGCTTGTTTTCTAAAATGTGAGAGAATTCTCCTTTCTTTACACTCTGCAGCTAACTTTTCGTGTTACTGAGGAATTCTCTTGGCTCTCCAGTCCTGTCTCTCATCTTAGGAAAGCTATTTTTCACTATTCCACCCTGCCCTTGGCCTTCAGAAATCAACTGAGGACTCTCTATACTCTGTGAAAGCAGAGACTGTCCTAGAGGAGTTTTGCTCAGCTCTCCTGTTCTGCAAGATTTCTGAGCTAAGCATAAAGTGCCAGGAGGAGATGAGGGTTCTCTCAGCTCCCCCATCCCTCCTCCAATGTTCCTTAGCTGCAAAACTGTCATCTTTATGAGTTTCACTCAACTTTCTCTCTCCACCCTTATTTTTAGCACTCAGTAAATAACAGAGGGACAGAGTTGGCAGTAATTCCATTTTGTTCCATGTCTCAGTCTCTGGTGGAATTTAACCTGTCATGCCAGCCCACATTAGAAATGTCATGTTAGGCTGGTTTTCCCTTATTCCCATCTATGGAGGATTACACTTCTCCCTCCATGTTGGTTAAAAGGGATTCTTCACTCTTCTTTCTTATGAAGGGCTTGTCACTTTCTGGATTTTAGTTTATTTAGGTTACTTTGTGTTCTCTGTTCCCTGATGGGTTTTTTAAAAAATTTATCATTATGTGCTTTTCCAACTTTTGATTAAAAGAGTAGGAGTAACAGTCTTATACCTTCCAACAACCAGACTGAAAGAAAGAATCCTGCTAAAAGTTGAGAAGGGAAAAGCAAGTCACAGAAATGTTATTAAGTATATATTGAGCATTTTTCAAGCTTTCGGTTCTATAAATAGGACCTAAGAAATAAGCAAGCAACAAAGTGCCAAGGCCTCATATTTTCTCTTCTCAGGTACCTCTGTCTCCCCAGTAGAGTCTCATAATTCATGAATAATCCCTACCTTAACATATCAGGGCAAGTGATGCATAGGAATGTGGCATAGCCAAAGGAGGCCCTCAGAATCATGAGTCAACTTACCCAGTCTTCTGCAGTCTTGCTGCACCTGTTCAGAGGAAACACAAGTGAGTTACCTCTGTTGGGAAGTAATAAATAAAGTGAGATTGAGTCACTTCTCTTGGTTACTCTGGTAAAAAACGGTCAGGCTCACTGATGCAATAAGAAAGAGATCATGGATACACTGTTTTTCTTGAACAAGAAATTACTTATATGCTAAAAGGATAAAGTCTTATGTTCCACACGACCCTTTCTATACCATTCACATAAAATGCACAAGCCCATAGACTGGCATCCTCTCATGTGAAAGATTCCTCACATCTCATGGTCTAAAACTGACCCATAAACATCAGGTGCTCCTCTATGAACAACAAAAGATCAAACAAGGAGTTGAGGTACACACTTGTATCCTCAATATGGTGTATATCTCAAGTACAGGTTGCTCAACTTAATTCTTTGATCATTAGTAAACCAAAGTGAAAAAAATCATGAACAGTGTCTAAGGAATCCATGTTCATTACAACTCAGCGGCTGACAATAATAATGATGTTGTAATACTTAAATTGTACATCATATGTTCCAGGTACTATTCTAGTTCTTTACATTTAAGCCTTACTGAAACAAAGCAAAACACTATGAATTAGGTACAACTGTTATCCCCGTTTTACTGATGAGCAAATTGAGGCACAATATGCTCAAGGAATTTGCTCAAGCCACAAATGATGGTTTATTGTATATAAAGCTCTTAGGGTAGAAACTTGAATTATGTTGCTATTCAATTGCAATTTAGAGTAACTAATTGTCCTAATTATCAGACATTATTCATTGTCATAATACTGATGAGAATCAGGGGTGGCTCTTCTGACAACGTACTGAATAGAATCATTTTTTCAACTGCTAACTTATTTTAAGAAACATTCACTCCTGTCTGTGTTCTTCCTTCACATCAACTTTACTTATATTCTGAAATGAAAAGAAAGATGTTCATGGAATAGAAACAACCAAAGTAACATAGGAAAAAAGCCAAATTGTGCACGTCTTTAAATTTATCATTATCACTCTCAAGGAGAAAATACTCTTAGATTATACCATATTGCTTTATCCTTTTACACTTCTGCCTTTTCAAATAATAAAAGAACAATGCTGTAAACTAAAAGAATATTTTCCAACTTTGTGTTATATCTATAAACTTTATGTTGAGAGCCACTTTAATGATGCATAATACTCTATCACCCTCCACTATGCTTATCAGAGAAACACGCCCCAAACCAGGACTTACCCTAAAGATGCATTCCAACTGCCAGAATGCTCCCAGCCCAATCATTTTGTTAGAAAATATGAATTCCTTTTGGTTGAAACTAGACATGGGTGTGGTGAAAGTGAGACTGAGAAAAAGGCTTTGGAGAGAAAAGAATTGAGAAATAGCTTTAGGTTATGGTTAGAAAAGGGAAAACAGATTTATATTCCATATGAAATATGTATGAAATAAAAAGGCTGTGATAAGATAAAATATAATTTAAAGAAAAAAACTATGATAATGTGGGTACATTCCTCTTCACATAGAGTATTTGCCAATCATTTTAACATCAACCAAGCCTACTTGGAAAAGAATACATTTGATTCCATACTGCAAAACAATTTGTTCTAAGATGAACACTGGGTCAATCCTATAATCAATAAAAAAATAAAAAACACAAACACACAGCAACAAAGCAGTCACCCTTCCAAGTGGCAGTGAATTGTATCTTTACCAAAAATATTTGGCAACATAGTCCCACAATGATATGACATAATGAACCACGGGTGTAATTGGATATAAGACATCAGTCTAAGAAACCATAGGCAGTTTATTTTTCCAAAATTACAACTACAGGATTATATTACTGTATCAAATTTTATAAAATCCAATTCTTAAGGTCACATAATACCTTAAATTTATATTTCTCACTATGCTCACTGTATATTTCTGAGTAATGAAAATTCCTAAAAAAGCTCTAAAAATTTTTATGTTTTAGAGCTCCAAATAATTTGTCAATCAACAGTAAGATATTTAACCAGCAATTAGAGTAGAAGGGTAAAAAAAGAACTAAATTATATATGAGGTACCATAATAGTAAAAAAAAATAATAATCAAAGCTAACAATTGAAAATACTTTATCATTTTCAAATGAATACCATGCCTGGTTTCTAAATTCCTATTTCCATGCTCCATTCTGTAATTAATTTTATACCTGGCTACCAGAATAAAATTTTAAGAAAGTTGATACATAGTAACCTATTACCTATCATATCAAAATCACTCAAACTTAGCTATTTTTTTTACTAACTCTTTTCTCATCCTATAATTTGCTGCCTTCTTTTTTTCTCCAGTTAATGCATTTCAATTTTAGCATTTTTTACATTGTATTTAAATGGTATAAAAATGCTCGTGTCCAGCTCCATTCAATCCACTCCATGGATCAGCTTGTATTTGTCAGTCCCTCCATAAAAATGGAGGCTAGTGGGAGACTCTCACATTAATTTGTATTCATGCTGAGTAAAATCATAATCTAAAATATAGTTTTTATTATTTTATTTTAAAAATTAAATCCACAATAAATGATTCTATTTAAAGTTATCCAATCATGAATTTGGCAAGTCTTTCTTGAGGGGGGACCTTCAAGATGGTGGAAGAGTAAGACGTGGAGATCACCTTCCTCTCCACAAACACATCAAAAATACATCTACAGGTGGAACAACTCCTACAGAACACCTACTAAACCCTGGCCGAAGACCTCAGACTTCCCAAAAGGCAAGAAACTCCCCACGTACCTGGGTAGGGAAAAAGAGAAAAAGAAAAAACTGAGACAAAAGAATAAGGATGGGACCTGCACTTCTGGGAGGGAGCAGTGAAGAAGGAAGTTTCCACACACTAGGAAGACCCTTCACTGGTGGAGAAGGGGGGCGGGCGGAGGGGAAGCTTCGGAGCCACGGAGGAGAGCGCAGCAACAGGGGTGCAGAGGGCAAAGCGGAGAGGTTTCCCCACAGAGGATCGGTGCCGACCAGCACTCACCAGCCTGAGAGGCTTGTCTGCTCACCCACTGGGGTGGGTAGGAGCTGGGAGCTGATGCTCAGGCTTCAAAGGTCAAACACCATGGGAGAGGACTGGGGATGGCTGCATGAAGACAGCCTGAAGGGGACTAGTGTGCCACAGCTAGCCGGCAGGGAGAGAGGGAAAAAGTCTGGATTTGCCCAAGAGGCAAGAGATCATTGTTTCAGGATGCACGAGGAGAGGGCATTCCTTCCCTGTGTGCCCACAGAAGGCAGAGCACCACCTAAGTGAGCTCCAGAGAAGGGTGCAATCTGCGGCTATCAGCTCAGACCCCAGAGACAGGCATGAAACGCTAACTCTGCTGCCACTGCTACCAAGAATCTTGTGTGCAAGCACAGGCACTAACCACACCCCTCTGTGAGCCTGTGCAGCATGCCACTGCCAGGGTCCCAAGACCCAGAGATAACTTCCCCGGGAGAGCACATGGTATGCCTCAGGCTTTGCAATGTTATGCTGGCCTCTGGTGCTGCAGGCTTGCCCCACATTCCAATTATAACTACAATACCCCTCCCTCTCCCAGGCCTGAGAGAGCAAGAGAACACTAATCAGCTGCTGCTTTAACCCCCTCCTGTCTGGGTAGGGAAGAAACACCTGAGGTTGACCTACACACAGAGGTAGGGCCAAAAACAAAGCTGAACCCCAGGAGCTGTGCGAACAAAGAAGAGAAACGGAAATTTCTCTGTGCAGCCTCAGGAGCAGTGGATTAAATCCCCACAATCAATTTGATTAACCCTGATTCTGTGGAATACCTGAATAGACAACAACGAGTTTAGTTTTTAGTGCTTGTTATCATTGGTGAAATTGTTTATTGGTTTGGTTGCACTCTTTTTATTTTATTATTTTTTAAAATTGTTTAAATTTTATTTAATATTATTTTCTTCCTTTTTTTTTTCCTTCTATTTCTTCTGAGCTGTGTGCCGACAGGGTCTTGGTGCTCCAGCAGGGTGGCAGGCCTGAGCCTCCAATGTAGGAGAACTGAGTCCAGGACACTGGACCACCAGAGACCTCCCAGCCACATGCAATATAAATTGGCAAGAGCTCTCCCAGAGATCTCTGTCTCAACCCTAAGACTCAGCTCCACCCAACGGCCAGCAAGCTCCAGTTCTGGATGTCCCATGCCAAACAAGTAGCAAAACAGGAACACAATCCCACCCATTAGAAGAGAAGCTGCCTAAAATCATAATAAGTTCACAGAAACCCCAAAACACACCACCAGAGGCGGACCTGCCCACCAGAAAGACAAGATCCAGTCACACCCACCAGAACACAGGCACCAGTTCCCTCCACCAGGAGCCTACACAAGCCACTGAGCGAATCTTACCCACTGGGAGCAGACACCAAAAACAACAGGAACTATGAACTTGCAGTCTGGGAAAAGGAGACCCCAAACACAGTAAGTTAAGCAAAATGAGAAGACAGAGAAACACACAGCAGATGAAGGAGCAAGATAAAAACCCACCAGACCTAACAAATGAAGAGGAAATAGGCAGTCTACCTGAAAAAGAATTCAGAGTAATGATAGTAAAGATGATCCAAAATCTTGGAAATAGAATGGAGAAAATAAAAGAAACGTTTAACAAAGACCTAGAAGAACTAAGGAGCAAGGAAGAAATGATGAACCACACAATAAATTAAATTAAAAATTCTCTAGAAGGAATCAATAGCAGAATAACAGGCAGAAGAATGGACAAGTGACCTGGAAGATAAAATAGTGGAAATAACTACCGCTGAACAGAATTAAGACAAGAGAATGAAAAGAATTGAGGAGAGTCTCACAGACTTCTGGGACACCATTAAATGCACCAACATTCAAATTATAGGGGTCCCAGAAGAAGAAGAGAAAAAGAAAGGGTCTGAGAAAATATTTGAAGAGATTATACCTGAAAACTTCCCTAACATGGGAAAGGAAATAGTCAATCAAGTCCAGGAAGCACAGAGAATCCCATACAGGATAAATCCAAAGAGAAACATGCCAAGACACATATTAATCAAACTATCAAAAATTAAATATAAAGAAAAAATATTAGAAGCAGCAAGGGAAAAGAAACAAATAACATACAAGGGAATCCCTATAAGGTTAACAGCTGATCTTTGAGCAGAAACTCTGCAAGACAGAAGGGAGTGGCAGGACATATTTAAAATGAAAAGGAAAAACCTACAACCGAGATCACTCTACCCGGCAAGGATCTCATTCAAATTCAGTGGAGAAATCAAAAGTTTTATAGACAAGAAAAAGCTATGAGAATTCAGCACCACCAAACCACCTTTACAACAAATGCTAAAGGAACTTCTCTAAGCAGGAAACACAAGAGGAGGAAAAGTACTACAGAAACAAACCCCAAACAATTAAGAAAATGGTAATAGGAACATACATATCAATAATCACTGTGAATGTAAATGGATTAAATGCTCCAACCAAAAGACACAGACTGGCTGAATGGATACAAAATAAGACCCTTATATATGCTGTCTGCAAGAAATCCACTTCAGACCTAGGGACACATACAGACTGAAAGTGAGGGGATGGAAAAACATATTCCATGTAAATGGAAATCAAAAGAAAGCTGGAGTAGCAATTCTCATATCAGACAAAATAGACTTTAAAATAAAGAATATTACAAGAGACAAAGAAGGACACTACATAATGATCAAGGGATCAATACAAGAGGAAGACATAACAATTGTAAATACTTATGTACCCAATATAGGAGCACCTCAATTATTAAGGCGATTGCTAACAGCCATAAAAGGGGAAATCAACAGTAACATAATAATAGTAGGGGACTTTAACACCCCACTTTCACCAATGGGCAGATCATCCAAAATGAAAATAACTAAGGAAACACAAGCTTCAACTGACACATTAGACCAGCTGTTCTTATTTGATACTTCTAGGACATGCCATCCAAAAACACAGAATACCCCTTCTTCTCAAGGGCTCATGGAACATTCTCCAGGATAGATCATATATTGGGTCACAAATCAAGCCTTGGTAAATTTAAGAAAATTGAAATCATATCAAGTATATTTTCTGAGAACAACGCTATGAGACTAGATATCAATTACAGGAAAAAAACTGTAAAAAATACAAACACATGGAGCCTAAACAATACGTTACTAAATAAGCAAGAGATCACTGAAGAAATCAAAGAGGAAATCAGAAAATACCTAGAAATAAATGACAATGAAAACACGACCATCCAAAACCTATGGGATGCAGCAAAAGCAGTTCTAAGAGGGAAGTTTATAGCAATAGAATCCTACCTCAAAAAAACAAGAAAAATCTGAAATAAACAACCTAACCTTACACCTAAAGCAATTAGAGAAAGAAGAACAAAAAACCCAAAGTTAGCAGAAGAAAAGAAATCATAAAGATCAGATCAGAAATAAATGAAAAAGAAATGAAGGAAAAGATAGCAAAGATCAATAAAATTAAATATGGTTCTTTGAGGAGATAAACAAAATTGATAAACCATTAGCCAGACTCATGAAGAGAAAAAGGGAGAAGACTCAAATCAACAGAATTAGAAATGAAAAAGAAGTAACAACTGACACTACAGAAATACAAAGGATCATGAGAGATTACTACAAGTAACTCTATGCCAATAAAATGGAAAACCTGGAAGAAATGGAAAAATCCTTAGAAACGCACAACCTTCCTAGACTGAACCAGGAAGAAATAGATAATATGAACAGACCAATCACAAACACCGAAATTGAAACTGTGATTAAAAATCTTCCTACAAACAAAAGCCCAGGACCAGATGGCTTCACAGGTGAATTCCATCAAACATTTAGAGAAGAGCTAACATCTATGCTTCTCAAACTCTTCCAAAATATAGCAGAGGGAGGAACACTCCCAAACTCATTCTATAAGGCCACCATCACCCTGATACCAAAACTAGACAAAGATGTCACAAAGAAAGAAAACTATAGGTCAATATCACTGATGAACATAGATGCAAAAATCCTCAAAAGAATACAAGCAAACAGAATCCAACAGCACCTTAAAAGGATCATACACCATGATCAAGTGTGGTTTATCTCAGGAATGCAAGGTTTCTTCAATATATGAAAATCAATCAGTGTGATACACCATATTAACAAACTGAAGGATAAAAATCATATGATCATCTCAATAGATGCAGAAAAAGGTTTTGACAAAATTCAACACCCATTTATGATAAAAAACTCTCCAGAAAGTAGGCATAGAGGGAACCTACCTCATCATAATAAAGGCCATATATGACAAACCCACAGCCAGCATCATTCTCAATGGTGAAAAACTAAAACCATTTCTGCTAAGATCAGGAAGAAGACAAGGTTGCCCACTCTCACCACTATTATTCAACATAGTTTTGGAAGTTTTAGCCACAACAATCAGAGAAGAAAAAGAAATAAAAAGAATCCAAATCAGAAAAGAAGAAGTAAAACTGTCACTATTTGCAGATGACATGATACTATACATAGAGAATCCTAAAGATGCTACCAGAAAACTACTAGAGCTAATCCATGAATTTGGTAAAGTAGCAAGATACAAAATTAATGCACAGAAATCTCTTCCATTCCTATACACTAATGATGCAAAATCTGAGAAATTAAGGAAACACTCCCATTTACCATCGCAACAAAAAGAATAAAATACCTAGAAATAAACCTACCTAAGAAGACAAAAGACCTGTATGCAGAAAACTATAAGACACTGATGAAGGAAATTGAAGATGATGCAAACAGATGGAGACAGATACCATTTTTTTGGATTGGAACAATCAACATTGTGAAAATGACTATACTACCCAAAGCACAATGCAATCCCTATCAAACTACCAATGGCATTTTTCACAGAACTAGAACAAAAAATTTCATAATTTGTATGGAAACACAAAAGACCCCGAATAGCCAAAGCAATCTTGAGAAAGGAAAATACAGCTGCAGGAGTAAGTCACCCTGACTTCCAACTATACTACAAAGCTACAATTATTGAGACAGTATGGTACTGGCAGTAAAACAGAAATGAAGATCAATGGAATAGGATAAAAAGCCCAGAGATAAACCCATGCACATATGGTCCCCTTATCTTTGATAAAGGAGGCAAGAATATACAATGGAGAAAAGACAGCCTCTTTAATAAATGGTGCTCGGAATACTGGATAGCTACATGTAAAAGAATGAAATTAGGGCTTTCCTGGTGGCACAGTGGTTGAGAGTCCGCCTGCCGATGCAGGGGATATGGGTTCGTGCCACGGTCTGGGAGGATCCCACATGCCACGGAGCAGCTGGGCCCGTAAGCCATGGCCACTGAGCCTGCACGTCTGGAGCCTGTGCTCCACAAAGGGAGAAGCCACAACAGTGAGAGGCCCGTATACTGCAAAAAAAAAAAAAAAAAAAAAAAAAAAAGAATGAAATTAGAACACTTCTTGACACCATATGCAAAAATAAACTCAAAATGGATCAAAGAACTAAATGTGTGGCCAGACAGTATGAAAGTCTTAGAGGAAAACATAGGCAGAACACTCTATGACATAAATCACAGTAAGATCCTTTTTGACCCTCCTCCTAGAAAAATGGAAATAAAAACAAAAATAAACAAATGGGACCTAATGAAACTTAAAAGCTTTTGCACAGCAAAGGAAATCATAAACAAGATGAAAAGACAACCCTCAGAACCAGAGAAAATATTTGCAAATGAAGCAACTGACAAAGGATTAACCTCCAAAATTTACAAGCAGCTCATGCAGCTCAATATCAGAAAAACAAACAACCCAATCCAAAACTGGGCAGAAGACCTAAATAGACATTTCTCCAAAGAAGATATACAGTTTGCCAACAAACACATGAAAGGATGCTCAACATCACTAATCATTAGAGAGATGCAAATCTAAACTACAGTGAGGTATCACCTCACACCAGTCAGAATGGCCATCATCAAAACATCTACACACAATAAATGTAGGAGAGGGTGTAGAGAAAGGGAACCCTCTTGCACTGTTGATGGCAATGTAAATTAATACAGCCACTATGGAGAACAGTATGGAGGTTCCTTAAAAAACTAAAAATAGAACTACCATATGACCCAACAATCCCACTACTGGACATATACCTTGAGAAAACCATAATTCAAAAAGAGTCATGTACCACAATGTTCATTGCCACACTATTTACAATAGCCAGGACATGGAAGCAGCCTAAGTGTCCATTGACAGATGAATGGATAAAGAAGATGTGGCACATATATACAATGGAATATTACTCAGCCATAAAAATAAACAAAATTGAGTTACTTGTAGTGAGGTGGATGGACCTAGAGTCTGTTACAGAGTAAAGTATGTCAGAAAGAGAAAAACAAATACCGTATGCTAACACATACATATATGGAATCTAAAAAATGGTTCAGATGAACTTAAGGGCAAGACAGGAATAAAGACGCAGACATAGAGAATGGACTTGAGGACATGGGGAGTGGGAAGGGTAAGTTGGGATGAAGTGTGAGAATAACATTGACATATATACACTAGCAAATGTAGAATAGATAGCTAGTGGGAAGCAGCTGCATAGCACAGGGCAATCAGCTCAGTGTTTTTTGACCACCTAGAGGGGTGGGATAGGGAGAGTTGGATGGAGGTGCAAGAGGGAGGGGATATGGGGATATATGTATACATATAGCTGATTCACTTTGTTATACAGCAGAAACTAACGCGACATTGTAAAACAATTATACTCCAACAAAGATGTTAAAAATATCTTTCTTGAAACGAATTATGTAAAGAAACACCATATAACAACAACAAAATCAGTGGCTTAATCATTCATTCGACTAGCATAAACTTATGAAGCCTAACTATATATGAAGCCTAACTCTATTGGAGGATATTGGAGGATTTTCACTGACTCTTCATTGAATGTCTTGCTTTCCCCTCTGGGTTTTCATGCCTTTTTAAAATCTATATAATAAACAATTATATATAATTTGTATTAGTCCATTTCTGGGATCTAAGAATTTATATTCTCCATGCATATGGCCTCAAGATGAGTATCACTGCATGCAGACATTTTCTTTTCAGAGGAACAAAGAATAGAATTCATCTTGAAAAATGAACTGCCCCTAAAGGCAGGCAGCTGTTTTCAGAACTCTATATTCCTAGAAATCGTTGAGGTGCTAGAAGGCATTTTAATCTGGGTAAACTGATGAATTTCCACCTGTAAGCCTTTCAGTACAAGGGATGATATTTTTAAAATATTAATATTCTTTTCTCTTCTGCATTTTGTGTACCTGATCTTATCTCTTGAAATATTTAAGATTTTTAGAGTATGAATGTAAAGACAGTGTTAATATACTGCTTCTTATATTCAAAATAGGAATTTCAGTTTCTTTGGGGGAGGGCTATTTTTCTTCATTAATCTTTTGCCCTCTTCTTTCAATATGATCAGCTCAACTATGGCAGAAAATATATTAAAATAAGAGGCAGAGATTCGAAGTCATTTGATGTTGGTCAAGTCATTTAATTTTCTAAGACTCTGTTTCCCCACATGTAAGATACAGGGATTAAACTAGAAAGTTTCTAGAGTTTACTCTACGAATTTATTTTTTATTTTTGGCTGCATTGGGTCTTCATTGCTTCACACGGGCTCTCTCTAGCTGTGGTGAGCAGGGGTTACTCTTCATTGTGGTGCACAGGCTTCTCATTGCAGTGTCTTCTCTTGTTGCTGAGCACGGGCTCTAGGCATGTGAGCTTCAGTAGTTGCAGCATGTGGGCTCAGTAGTTGTGGCTCATGGGTTTAGTTTCTCTGTGGCATATGGGATCTTCCCAGACCAGGGATCGAACCCATGTCCCCTGCTGTGGCAGGCAGACTCTTAACCACTGTGCCACCAGGGAAGTCCCAAGAATTATTAATTAGACTTGTTGAGTTTGCTATTTACACTTTACATGGAACATGATTACTTTAGGATGTGTCTACATAATGTCAAACATTAAATCAATTTAATAAAATTATTTATCCAGTCATCCAGATGTTTTGTCTCTTTGACACCAAACATCGAGGAGAACTGGAATTTGGACATATTTGACCTGACATTTTAAGCACCACTGCATAGGCCTGGCCAATAAATATATTAGTTTGTATCTAGTTCCCAGTAAACATTTTTATATGTTAATGAGGTTCTTCTGTCTAATATCCGGTTTTGAATTACAACTATTTTATAATTTCTCAAGAGCTGGTTGAAATTTGAATAAACCACCAGAAGCTTGGTGAGCCTAGTTTACAGAAAGACTTATCTCACTAACTGATTCTATGAATACCCTAGCTGAACTTGAGGATGAGACAGGCAACCTGGTTTCCTACAGAAGTTTTGATTTTTAATTTTGGAATGCTTGGAAGAATCAATTCCAATGCTACCAATAACTATAACTGATATTTAGCAATTCATAGGCCTATATTCCTCATCCACGCATATCTATGCTTATTCTTTAGAGCCACAGCTTGCTCATTCTACCTGATCATTCCTTATTGATGATAAAACACATTTGGTCACCATCCTCCCTATAAAAATAAGTGAAGTACTTGAAGATGCTTCCCATTAGGATATCATCTTCCAGATGCTTTGTGTACAGGATCTGTTTTATTTTTCAACTTAAAACTTATTTGCCATTGTCAAAGTGTGGAATGTGTTTGGCTGGATGTACAAGATAAATAATTATGATTACGTGGTCACCATACCTTAGGGTTATTGGAGGAAGCCTGGATGCAAATAATTAAAGACTGAAGACTGTTTGGAAATGAGAAGAGAGTTTAGTTTAGTTACAGTGAGCCCAGGTAGTAAAAATCACTATCTATTATTTCTATTACAGTGGTTAAAAAAGACTATAACATTTTCATTTCAAAAATTAGGACACAAAGTTTCAAAAGGGCTAAAGTAACTGTCCAGCCATACAAGTAACTGTCTGCACCAGAATTCAAACTCCGGTCCATCTGTCTCCAAAATCCATGTATTTTCCAATACACAATATTGCCACTATACCAAAAAGGTCAAAGGACCTTTATCTCACATGAGCTCCACAGATTTATTTGAACTGTTTTGCAAAGTTTTAAAAAATTATTTTAATTATTTTAACAATCCAGATTTCTGACTTCTCCAGAAAAAGTCAGGAGTTCTAGAAACACTGACCCCACAATTAGGGAGTTAAATAATGTATACTTCCCTGTAAAATAGACATATATTATCCAGTTCACCCTAGTCCCCACCATCTTTTACTACCTCCCTATCAATGTGTGTGAATATCTATTGTATGAAAATATTAAATATTATGCCATTAGATAACCAGAATAACACCCAGTTTAATTAACTTACTTAAATTACATGCATAGCCTCATTTAAATGCATGAGACAACAATTAGATATTAAAATAGGAGAGGAAGCCAGAGTTGAAAAATAGACACATTTAAACGAAGTTTTCATTTAACTACCATCAAATTAATGAACATGGTGAGAATCTCCCTTCAGTCCTAAATAAACATTTACTTATCATTTTAATCTGCTTGAAATATAACTGCCCCAATTCAGATTCACACAAATGGTAAGAAAAATGTATCAAAGACATTGCATGATTTGCACACAAAAAATGTGACACATAGGCGGTGTTGGCTGCCATCACATTCAGATGGAACACATGATGCTATCTAATATATGAAAATCATTCCACTCAAAACAATGTGATCACAGAACCAACATCCTCTTGCTCCCCTATAAGACTATGACACATATACATCTGTCACCCAGCTGTGTAATCCAGATTTTCTAAAAATAAGAGATGCTCTTTTCAAATAAAGAAATCTTAACAACATTAATTTTTTGGATAAGTGTTTTGAGCCAGACAAATTCCATACCAGATGACAAGTCTTATCCTTTCAATCCATTATGGTTTTGCCATGAATCCAGAAAGGTTAAATGGCATTATAAATTAATAAATGTTGTTTTACTAGTCTTCCCTAATAGGTCTTGTAAAAAGATAACTTAGTCTCATAAATACTTGGCAGAAGAGTCAGGTTGTAGGAGGTAGTAGAACCATACAACTTTGAACTTACAAAGTTCCAAGAAGTAAAGTTGTTATCTGGAGAATCCACAAAAAAGCAAAAGAAGTAACAAATGGCATTTAACATTTTGTTTGCTTAAAACATTTTATTGTGTGCCTATGTTCTAGACACTGGGCCATGCATGTTAAAGAAAACCAGACACGGTCCTTGCTCTCATGCAGCTTGCATTCTAGTGGAAGGGAAAGTCATTAATCCAAGAATCACATGTAAAAATGTTCTCTGCCAAATGTTATGAAAGAGATTTGATCTGGAGGCAGGTGACCTCCTCAAGGAAATGAAGTTTTGCACTGAAATCTGAAGGACAAGTAAGCGTTAACTATGTGAGGAAAAAAATTGGGCAGTTAGCGTGAAATCAATGGAAAGCTTTTGAAGGGTTTAAATGGGAAATAGGTTGATTTACATTATGAAAAGATCTCTTTGACTACCATATGAAGAAGTGATTTGAAGGAAGGTAGATTGGATGTAGGTAGTGGACTAGTGCAGTTACTAGATGTATTCGTTATTTATGCTTGTGTACCAAAGTGTAATGGCTTAAAAAGCAGTCACCTATTATCTCACAGATTCTGTGGGTCAGGAATCTGGGTATAGTTGGGTTCTCTGGTTCTAGCTCTCTCACAAGATTGTAATCAAGGTGCCATCTGGAGCTGCAGTCAACTCAAGGCTCAACTGGAGGAGGATCCACTTCCAAGCTCACACATGTAGCTGTTGGCAGGATTCAGTTCCTCACTGGATCTTTAACGAGAGCCTCAGTTTCTGGCTGTTTCTTGGCCAGAGCTATCCCTCAGCTCCTTGCCACTTGGGACTCTCTATAGGCCAACTCACAGTATGGCAACTGGCTTTCATCAGCATAAGCAGGTCAGACAGCAAGAGAATGAGAACAAGATGGAACCCCAAGGTGTTTGGTAACCCAGTCTCAGATGTGATATTTATTAGCCACCAGGTATAGCCCCAAGAGAAGGTATTATACACACACATGAACACTTGGAAACAGAGATCCTTGGGAACCATCTTTGATGCGGCCTATCACAGTGGGCAAGAGGCAATGGTAGCTTGGATTAGGAAGGGATGGAGATAAGTGTGTGGATTCAAGAAGTATTTATTTAAAGAAAAAAATGAAATACATTTGATGATAGATTTTTATGGGTTAAATTGTGACCCTTCCCCCCAAATTCATATGTTGAAGCCTTCCCCCAGTACCTCAGGATGTGATTATATTTGGAGACAGGACTTTTAAAGAGGTGTTAAGTTAAAAAGAAGCCATTAGATTTGCCCCTAATCCACTCTGACTGCTGTCCTTGTAAGAAAAGGAAATTTGAACACACAGACACCAGGGATGCATGCACACAGAGGAATGACCGTGTGAAGATATGCAGAATGGTGGCCATCTGCAAGCCAAGGAGAGTTGCCTCAAGAGAAATAGAACCAGCAGACACATTGATCTTGGACTTCTAACTCCAGAACTGTGAGAAAATATGGTGCTAAAGCCACATAATCTATGGTATTTCATCATGGCAACCCTAGAAAACTAATACAATTGTCAACTCTGGGGATGAGGGACATGGAAATGTCAACAAGTTTTGCTAGGCTGTTTAACAGAATAAATGGTGATGTTCTGCCCTGATAGAAAATACTAAAATAGGGTCAAGTTTGGGCATATTCTTTTACTTTCATTAAACAAGTATTTATTGTTCAACTATCATGTTCCAGGTGTTATTCTATGCCCTGGGGATAGAAAAGAGACAAAACAAGTGGTCACTACCTTCATGGAGCTTACATTCTATATAATGCATGGGTCTGCAGTTCAAGAGATCTGAGGTGGAGATAGATATTTATGAATCATCTGACCAAAGGGATGATTAAAGCCATAGGTGAGCATGAGATATATAGGTAGAGAGTAGAAAGTAAAAACAAACCATCATAAAAAGGGAGAGCATAACACCAAGTCTTGATACACTCCAACAGTGAAGGCTGATTATAGGGGAATGAATCTACACAGGCGGTAAGGGGAAAAGGAGGAGAGTGGGAAAAAATTTTTTCACATAAGCCAAAGGAAGAGAGTGTTTAAAAGCAGAGGGAATTGTCAACAGAGTGGAATGCTGGTGAGAGCTCAAATGAATTGAGAAGTAAAAATATGTGTTGGATTTAGTGCCATGGAGGTCATTTGTAAGGTTGGTGAAAGCTGGATAGGTAGAGGGTCAAGACTGAACAGGGTGGTGAGTAGAGAGTGAGAGGTGAAGAAATGTAGATAGGAAGAAGAGTCACCTCATCCAAGAAATATGTGTGTGGATGGGCAGATAGAAAGAAGGAGCTGAGTGAGTGAGAAGAGGATGAATCTACACAAAAAAAGAAAGGTTAGCAAATCATGTGAGGTAGCTAGGTAGCTAAGTAGAAGAAGAGCATAAAACTCAAAGCACGGGTGATGGGAAGGACTGGCCCCACCATAAGAGGAAGTGGAGCTTCTTCAGTCTGAGATGTGAGCAGATTGTATGGTGGTATGAGGCAGAGGCAGTATGAATAGCGGTCAAAGACATAGACTCAAATTAGAGGCCTGACTACCTGAGTGAGGATCTATGACTCTCCACTTGTGAGTTGTGTGACCATAGGCAAATTACTCAAACTCCCTGTGCTTCAGTTTTCTCAACTATAAAATGGTGATAAAATAAATCTTTGTTTCCTAGGGCTGTTATAATTATTAAGTTAGTTAATCTATGCAAAGTTTAAAGATTAGTGTCTGGCATACAGTAAGCATTAGGCATGCATTTATTACTATTATCTTTCTAAACTAGAGGTAAGGTGATCTGTTGAGGGTGAGGGTGAAAGAGGAGGGTTGGAGGTTTGGTGACAGTAAAGAGGGTTGGAGATAGGTACTGCTGAGTGGAAAAGTAGTCCAGAGATATAGTAGGATTGTTGTCAATGTTGGGAGCCCTTTTAGGGTTGAGATTGTGAATTTGTAGTATACCCAGGCTGCTCTATTATGTGACCTTTTCAGCAGTTTTTAGCTATTAGGAGAAGCAGTAGAGAGGGTAGAAATTTGAGTACAACCACTCGGGGTTTTGTCTGACAGACTGGTAAGACAAAAAGACAATAGAACAAGGGAGTTGGACCTTATTGACAAAAACTGTGTGAACTGTGTTCACATTAGGCTGGATAAAGAGGGGCATAAAAGAATGAGATTGATGTTGGATTTGGACAAAATAGAGAGACCTCTTTCACAATGGCCACAGATAATAACAAGGGAACATCTTGCTGGTCAAGATGATTATCTTTTGGCTCTGATTTAATCCCACTCTGTGTCAGTTAAAATAGAACTTAATGTTATCCAAACAAACAACAATGGTGTGAGGTGATGTTGTCAAAATGGTGTCACAGAACCTCTGTCTCCCTACACAGATCAATAATTAGCTACTCACCCAATAAATGCAGCTTTGGGAGAGCTCTGGAGTCCATTCAAGAAACTTCAGCAACACACTGGAACAAAAAAGAACAAAAACAAAAAACTGAGAATGACCGCACAAAAAGAGAGGAAAACAGCTTCATTTTGCCTGAATCATTCCATGCACCAAGCTGGCATTGCTCAGCACAAAGAGGGAATTTCTCAACTAGAAAGCATTCCCCTTGTTAGGAAAGGAAGAGCAGGGTGAGCAACTAGTTTCCTCAGCCTTTTGGGAAACTACATAAAGATCTTGCTTTGGTTTCACCCTACCCAGCAAAGTTGAGACATATAGAGACAGCTAGGAACAAAGAAGAAAAGCAGGGGTGACCAATAGCAGCCATGCAGGGGGAGAGATCATGGTTCCCAGTGACCTGTTCTACAACAAATCCAGCAGCTTTTGCTACTGAAAAAGCCAATGCCCGGCACAGTTGCCACAGACCTTCTGCAATGTTCACCAGCTTTCACCCAAGATATTTGCATTCACTGATGCCAGTAGCCTAGTCCCTCTCTGTTCCCTCCCTCCACCCACTCCAACTGGAGCCTGGAAACTATACTAGCAGCTAATCCAGGCCTCTGTAGCTGTATGAGTGCAAGATGCAGCTTAGACTCCCACAACTGCCATGTGCATGCTCGGACTAGCCCCTCCAGCTGTGCACTGGCCTCTAGTGCTATGTGAATGCCCAGGGGGAGACTGCAGCCATGGGAGAGCACGCAGACACCCAAGGACCCTACAGCTGCTTGTGGGCCTGGATCAGGCCTTGTCTTCTCTCACTGGCCTGCACCACTGCACTAACCTGCAGCTAGCCCATCCAGCTATGCACCTAAACACACCCAGCTGTGGAGAGACCCAGCAAGCAAGGTAGTACACACCAACAACAAGAGCCCCTGAAGCTGCCAGTCAGCCCATGGTTGGCCTTGGCCCTTGCTCCTACACTGGCTCCCACCACTACATGTGTGTCTACAACCAGCTCCTCCTACTACAGAGGAACCTGCAGCTGGCCCCATAGCAAGTGCGTGCACACCACTGGCCAGGGTCACCACCCCTGCCTGCCCTGTCCCTTAACGATGAGATCTGGAAGAGCCACTGAAGACACCAACAGCCCTTGCAGCCACTGAAGGCTTCTTGCAGCACTTGCCAAGGACTACACAGTTGTTGATGCTGCAGACCTCAGAGGCCTGAGCTAGAGAGACATTAAGCTCCTCCAGTCCAGTGTCATCACATCTTCCTGCACTTGGCACCTTGTACCACCAGACCCAGGGTCACATCACACTCCAGCATGCTAACACCCACTGAAAGTCTTCTCTCACTGAAGTCAGTTCATAAGACACTTGCACAAGGCTACAGGGATCACAAAGAATCAGAGAAACATTACTCCACCAAAGTAATATAGCAAACCTCCAGTAACTAGCACTAAAAATATGTAAATCCAGGAATTGCCCAATAAAGAATTCAAAATAATCGTTCTAATGATGCTCAGAGACCTATAGGAAAACACAGATGAAAAATTTGACACTACCAGGAAAACAATACAAGAATAAAAAGAGAAGTTCAATAAAGGAATAGAAAACATTAAAAAAAAAAACAACAACAGAAATTTTGGAGCTGAAGAATACAATGACTGAACTGAAGAATTCAATAGAGAATTGCCTTCAGTGGCAATCTTGGCCAAGCAGAAAAAAGTTTCAGTGAGCGCAAAGACAGATCAATTAAAATTATCTAATCAGAGGAGCAAAAAGAAAAAGAATGAAAAGGTAAATAACCAATAAGGACCTACTGTGTAGCATAGAGAACTATGCCCAATATTTTGTAATAACCTATAAGGAAAAAGAATCTAAAAAAAGAATATATATCTGAATCACTGTGCTGTACACCTGAAACTAACACAACATTGTCAATCAACTATACTTCAATTTTTTTAATTTTAAAAAAAGAATGAAAAGGAGCAAAGAAATCCTATGGGACTTATGGGGTACCATGAAGAGACATACTGTAATGCATCATTGGAGTCCCAGAAGGAGAAGGTCGGGGGGAAAGAGTGTAATGCTTATTTAAAGAAATATGGCTGAGAACTTCCCAAATCTCAGGAGAAATTTGGACATTCAAGTTTGGAGTTAATAGCTCCAAAATTTCAATCTAAAGCAATCTTCTCTAAGACAGATTATAATAAACATGATTAAAATCAAAGACAAAAAGGAAGTTTTAAAAACAGCAAGAGAAAAAATTTCTCCCATACAAAAGACCCCCATAAGGCTACCAATGGATTTCTCAGCAGAGACCTTGCAGGCCAGAAGAGAATGAAATGATATGTTTAAAGTGTTGAAAGAAACCACCTATCAAGTATACTTTACCCAGAAAAATTGTCCTTCAGAAATAAAGGTGAGATAAAAACTTTACTGGCGGCTTCCCGGGTGGTGCAGTAGTTGAGAGTCTGCCTGCTGGTGCAGGGGACACGGGTTCGTGCCCTGATCTGGGAGGATCCCGCATGCCGTGGAGCGGCTAGGCCCTTGAGCCATGGTCGCTGAGCCTGTGCGTCCGGAGCCTGTGCTCCGCAACGGGAGAGGCCACAGCAGTGAGAGGCCCGCGTACCGCACAAAAAAAAAAAAAAAAAAAAAAAAAAAAAAAAACTTCACTGGACAAACAAAAGCTAAAGAAGTTCATCACCAGTAAACCTGCCTTACAAAAAATGCTGAAATGCATTATTCAAGAAATGGAAGGATGCTTATTAGTAACATGAAACATATGAAAATATACCTCATACTGGTAAAGGTAAGTATATAGTCATATTCAGAATACTCTAATACTGTAATATGATGGTGTGTTAACCAGTTAACTCTAGTATGAAGGTTAAAAGAATATATTAAAAATAGCTATAGCTACAATAATTTGTTAATGGATACACAACATAAAAAATGTAAATTATGACATCAAAAACATAAAAGAGGAGTAAAAGGGTAGAGTTTTTGTATGTAATCAAAGTTAAATTGAAGAAGACCCAAACAAATGGAAAGAATATTCATGTTCATGGAGCAGAATAAGTGATACCATTAAAATGTCCATACTGTCCAAAGGCATCTATAGATTCAATTCAATTCCTATTCATATCTCAATGGAATTTCTCACAACAATAGAAAAAACAATACAAAATTTGTATGGAACCACAAAAGACCCCAAATAGCCAGAGCAATCTTAAGAAAGAATATAGTTGAAGGATCAAATTTTCCGATTTTTCATTATATTACAAAGCTATACTAATCAAAACTGTGTGTTACTGGCATAAAAATAGACACATAGACCAATGGAACAGAATTGAGAGCCCAGAAACAGCCCTGGAATATACGGTCAACTATTTGAAAAGAGAGCCAAGAATATTCAATGGGGAAAGGATAGTCTTCAATAAATGGTGTTGGGAAAACTGTATAAACACATGCATAAGAATGAAATTGGGTCCCTATCTTACACCATCCACAGAAATTAACTTGAAATGGATTCGAGAGGTAAACATAAGACCTGAAACCATATAACTCCTAGAAGAAAATATAAGGGGTAAACTCCTTTACATCAGTCTTGGCAATGATTTTTTGGATTGGACACAAAAAGCACAAGCAAAAATAAACAAGTGGGACTACATCAAACTAAAAAGCTCCTGCACACTCAAAGAAGTAATCAACAAAATAGAAAGGAAATCTATGAATGGGAAAATTATTTGCAAACCATATACCTGATAAGTGGTTAGTATCTAAAATACATTAAGAACTCATAAAACTCAATAGCAAAAAAAACTGCCTGATTAAAAAATAGGCAGAGGAACTGAACAAACAGTTTTTCAAAAAAGCATACAAATTGCCAATAGGTACATGAAAAGGTGCTCAACACCACTAATCATCAGGGAAATGCAAATTAAAACCAGAGTGAGACATCACCTCACACCTGTCAGAACGGCTATCATCAAATAACAAGTATTGGTGAGGATGTGGAGAGAAGGGAGTATTTGTGCTCTGTTGGTGGAATTGTAAATTGATATAGCCACTACATAAAATCATATGGAGATCCCTCAAGATATTAAAAATAGAACTATCTAATGATCAAGCATTCCTGATTTGGCTATATATCCAAAGAAATGAAAACAAAATTTCGAAGAGATATCAGTACTCCCATGTTCATTGCGTCATTATTCAAAATAGTCTATGTACACACAATGGAATATTGTTAGCCATGAAAAAGAAGGAAATCTTACCATTTGCAGCAACATGGATGGACCTTGAGGGTATTATGCTAAGTGAAATAAGTCAGAGAGAGCAAGACAAATACTGTATGATAGCACTCATATGTGGAATCTAGAAAAATTGAACTTATAGAAACAGATAATAGAATGGTGGTTACGAGGGGCTTGGGAGAGGATGATATGGGGAGATGTTTGTCAAAGGGTACAAACTTCAAGTTAGAAGATAAATTACGTTCTGGGAATCGAATGTACAGCATGATGATTATAGTTGATAATACTGTATTATATACTTGAAATTTGCTAAGAAAGTAGATCTTAAATATTCTCACCACACACAAAAAAAATGGTAATTATGAGACGTGACGGAGGTGTAGATAACACCATGGTGGTAATCATTTTGCAATATATATGGTATCAAATCAACACATTGTACAATTTAAACTTATACAATGTTTTATATCAACTACATCTCAATTTTTAAAAAACAGTAATGGTTCAGGATAGAATAATTTAGTGTGACAGTCTGGAGAAATTTTTTAATGTATTTTTAAATTAATTTTTATAGAAGTATAGTTGATCTACAATGTTGTGTTAGTTTCTGCTGTACAGCAAGGTGATTCAGTTATACATGTATCCACTCTTTTTTAGATTCTTTTCCCATATAGATCATTACAGCCTATTGAGAAGAGTTCTCTGTGCTATACAGTAGGTTCTTATTATCTATTCTATACATAGTAGTGTGTATATGTCTATCCCAATCTCCCAATTTATTCCTCCGCCCCCCTCCCCACTGCTCCCTCGGTAACCTTAAGTTTGTTTTCTACACGTGTGACTCTATTTCTGTTTTGTAAATGAGTTCATTTGTACCATTTTTTAAGATTCCACATATAAGCAATATCATATAATATTTGTCTTTGACTTACTTCTCTCAGTATGACAATCTCTAGGTCCATCAGTTGAGTACTTGAAAGCCCTTGGGACAAGGTCCTTTCCTTGAGATATGGAAAGAAGAAAGAAAGAAAGAAAGAAAGAAAGAAAGAAAGAAAGAAAGAAAGAAAGAAAGAAAGAAAGAGAGGAAGGACGGAAGATAGAAAGAGAAAGGAAGGAAGGAAGGAAGGAAGGAAGAAAGAAAGAAGAATGAAAGAAAGAAAAAGAAAGAAAGAAAGAAGAATGAAAGAAAGAAGGAAAGAAAGGGGGAGGGAGAGAGAGAGCGGGAGGGAGGAAGGAAGGAAAGAAAGGAAGAAAAAGAAGCACTGATTTGGTATTACTACCCACAGGAAATGGAACTTGCTACATGGAAAAGAGTAGAGTAATTGATGAAGATTTTCAGAAAGGGAAAGATTAGAAGAGCATTTAATTAATCTGCATAGTCTCTTAGTAAAACGTTAGGTTTAAAAATGGGTCTCGATGTTACTATTCACAGGAAAAAGTCATAGCTTGATTTGAAATGCTGAGATCCTTCTGGTGAGTGAGGTAGTCAAGCTAATGTGACTTTAATCCTCTCTATAACTTCTGAGACACTTGAGATATTCCCTGTGAGATCTCAAATCACTTAATCCATTGCATCCCAGGGATTTAACAACAAGAAAAGTAACTGCTATTTTCCTCCTGGAAGAGGAAAATATTATGTACACAGCCTGGAGTTATTCTAGATATGGAGTTAAAAATCTGGAAATGTTTATTTGGAACACCAAACTTTGATGTGTTGCACTTTTAAATTTCAGAACACCAGAAAGAAATTTCTCAGTGCCATTACCTGTTGATGGATTTTTCATAATATATTGATTATAAAATTTCATAATTACTATTATTATTCAGAGACATTTTACAGAAATAACTGAAATGTATATTTGTATCACAGAAATTTGTGTATTAATGACCAGGGATTTCTCTCGAAACCCAGGAGAACAATGTTACATCTAACAAAATAGATTGGTATGAAGTTGCTCTCATGCCAGGACAAGGCAATATTACAGCACTTCTTTTGGATCAGAAGATGAGGAACTAGGATCAAGGCAGAAAAGTCTTGCTAGCATTAAGTACTTAAACTGAATTCTAACATTACTTGACACATTCAACTGATGATATGGAATGGAAAGAGGTGTAATTGTACAGTTCAGCAAGTGGAGCCCTTGCTGGCTGGGTTCAATGTTTAGTAATAGGTTCAGTAGGAATGCAGTGGTTAATCAGAGTGGATTCTGGCTGAAAACCAAGCCACCAAGTCTTTTTTTTTTTCTTTTGGTTCTTATGTTGACCATAGGCAAAAGCTCAACCTCTCTGAGGCCAGTTTCCCCACCTGCAAATAGTGCTTGGTTTTAATTGATCTCTAGGACTCTTTTCAGCTCGAAGATCTGTGATTGTGTCTTTTCTAGGTCAGCTACAACAACATTCCCCGGCTGGAGTGAGCTTAATAACTTAGATGTGTTCACAAGCAGAAGAACATCTCTTGCCTGCTGGAAATAGAGTTCAAGAAGGGCTTAATTTCATGATTTTAAAGAGACCCAAGAAAACATATTTCCTCCATATGGTGTTGGTTATAGGAAAGTGTATAAAGTACATCTCTGACTCAACTTGTGGGTGGTCAAGTAGGGGGAAAGTAAACAAAGACTGGATCTGTAATATGTTAGGTCACTGCAATTTTGTGTTTGTAGAAGCTGCCTGAGAAAAGATATACAAACAAATGCTCAAATCAAGTGAAAAAGAAAAAAGTTTTTGTTATATGTAGCTAAAATCACACAGACCATACTGCTTCTTAAAATGGAGAAAGCTAAAGATGTCAACCTTTAATCATTTTATTATTCACTTTTACTCCCACATAGACACAAGGAAACACACAAAGAACCCTCTGTAAAATTATCTTTGAAGCATTAATAAACTGCAAGTTAACTTCAAGTAAACCAAAACTGCATTGTACAAGTTTTCTTCACAGTATATATATATAATTTTTTTTTTTTTTTTTTTTTTGCGGTACGTGGGCCTCTCACCGTTGTGGTCTATCTCGTTGTGGAGTACAGGCTCCGGACGCGCAGGCTCAGTGGCCATGGCTCACGGGCCCAGCTGCTCCATGGCATGTGGGATCCTCTTGGACCGGGGCATGAACCCGTGTCCCCTGCATCAGCAGGCGGACTCTCAACCACTGCGCCACCAGGGAAGCCCCTGTATATATATTTTTATAACAAAAATTTTAAAATAAATGAAGTTTTACTATAGCATGATATAATAGAGGCCCACATAGAACCAACATGCTTTCTTCACAAGAAGTCACAGCATTATGGAGTTGAAGCTTGTCTGAAGAAAATGTCACTGAAAATTTTGGAAATATATTGTGGAAGTTTTCCTATTAGGTAAATAAACCCTATGTCCTTTGGGTTTTAAACACTTTGAGTCATTTTTCTTGGTTGTTTGCTCTTTGCACGTGTAGTATAGACATATTCATCTGTGTGTGTTGATGAGGGCTAAAGCTACAACAGGAACTGATATAACAATACTCAAACCATAGCTATTAAGCCATACATAGTTCTTTTCTGTGTTGAGAAAATGTAATTAAAAACTTTCAATTTTTATTTCACAGTTAAAAAGAAATAGCAACCTGAATTATTTAGAAACCTAAATACATATGAGTAAAGGTAAGGTACCATCAACCTTCAATCTTTTGACTAATACTGTTTGATTCAGTTATTATGCAAAAGGACAATGTGATTTCTACTTAACTTCAAAGAATTTTCTTTTTAGTTTTTTAATTGGACATTTTTTTGAAATTAAGAAATTTTGACTTGAAGTTTTTTTTAAATCATTAGCTAGTCAATTCATTTCCTTGTCAAAGAGCAGGAAGTAGGGTCTAAGGAGTAGATTTCCAACACACACACACACACACACACACACACACTTCATGGTAAAAGGGTCTCTGACACCTGGTTAACAATTTCTTTGAAAACGTCTTTTGTAATTTGCTTTATTTATTTATTTATTTTAGTGCTGTATCAGTGCTGGAGGTGGTTGTTTTATTTTATTTTATTCTTTGAAATTGACTGTCTAAATATTTCTGAGCTTTAAGAAGCTCTGAAAATGAAAAAAATTACTATTTTAACATTTGGTTTCTTGTTAGTCTTTTTATTTCAGGTAAGATGATAAAATGGAATGAATGGATTCGTTTTCCCTGAATGACTTGGAACCATGTGTGGTCTATCTGTGTGTGACTATGTATCATACAGTTTTACAAAGTGAAGGACAAGTCAAGCCCAAAATTCTATAATGAGAAGTTTAATTTTTCCTAAAACCCCTGTCATTATATGGAAATTCTCTATATTGGAAAAAAAAAAATTTCCTAAGACTGTGGAATATATGTGTAGGTTTCATTTTCTTTACATTTAATTTCTGCCTGTATTTGAAGTAAACAGAACAAGTTCAAGGATTTCTCAGCTATGGCAGAACATGCACTCATTTCACTCACAATTATTTATTGAGTGCTTATCAACTGCTAGTAACTATTATATATTAGCAAAACAGGCATAAGAAAATGAAATATTATCTCTCTCCCCAAGAACCCATGTCAACATATGTTATTTGAAGGCATGGAATTGGTTGAGATCACCAAGAGAGATATTCAAGATTGAGAATAGAAGACAGGAAGGACAAAACACAGGTGACACCAACATTTTTTTTTTCTGGTTCTATTGAAATGTAATTGACATAGAGCACTGTATAAGTTTAAGGTGTACAGCATAATGATTTGACTTACATACATTATGAAATGATAACCACAATAAGTTTAGTGAGCATGCATCATCTCATATGGACACAAAATAAAAGAAAAAGAAAAAATATTTTCCTTGTGTTGAGAACTCTTAGGATTTACTCTCTCAACAGCTTTCATATATAACATACAGCAGTGTTAATTATATGAATCGTGTTGTAAATTACGTCCCCAGAACTTATTTACCTTCTAACAGGAAGTTTGTACCCTTTGACCACCTTCATCCAATTACCCCTCTCCCCACTCCTTGCCTCTGGTAACCACAAATCTGATCTCTTTTTCTATTTATTTGTTGAAGTGTAATTGACCTACAACACTATGTTAGTTCCTGGTGTACAACATGGTGATTCAATATTTTGGCACATTACAAAATAATCACCACAATAAGTCTAGTTACCATCTGTCACCATACGAAGATATTATATTATTCTTGACTATGTTCCCCATGCTGTACATTTCTTCCCGATAACTCAGTTATTTTGTAACTGGAAGTTTGTACCTCTTAATTTTCCTTACCTATCTCACTCATTCCCCCAGTCCTCTCCCCTCTGGTAACCACCTGTTTGTTCTCTGTATCTGTGACTCTGTTTCTGTTTTGTTATGTTTGTTTTTGTTCCTTTTTTTTCCTTTTTAGATTCCATACACAAGTGAAATCATACAGTATTTGTCATTCTCTGCCTGACTTATTTTACTTAGCATAATATCCTCTAGGTCCATCTGTGTTGTTGCAAGTGGCAAGATTTCATTTTTTATGGCTGAGTAATATTCCATTGTACATATACATACCACATCTTCTTTATCCATTCACCTATCAATGGGCACTTAGGTTGCTTCCATGTCTTGGCTATTGTGAATAATGCTTCAATGAACATAGGGGTGCCTATATCTTTTCAAATTAGTGTTTTTGTTTTCTATGGAAAAATACCCAGAAATGGAATTGCTTGATCTTATGGTAGTCCTATATTTAGTTTTTGAGGAAATACTATACTGTTTTCCATAGTGGCCTCACCAATTTATTTGTGGTCTCTTTGATGATACGCATTCTGACAGGTGTGAGGTGATATCTCATGGTGGTTTTGATTTGCATTTCCAAGGTGACAGCAGCATTTAATAGACTGGTAGAAGATTATCCCCCAAAATGTTGAGGAGTGGCCATGGGAGAAGAAGAGGAAAGAGTGGTGTCAGAAAAGAGGGGCAAGAGAATTTCATGAAGTATATTGGCTACATTTCACCAAGATGTGTTTTACTTTTTTTTTTTCTTTGTGTAACAAGAGTAATATTTTTTAAATAATCCCCAATTTACTTTATTGAAAATGAGTTTTTCTCTCCCCACACTCCATCTGATATTTCTGTTTCAATGAAGTACATAGAGAAAATGTCAACTCAGGGAATCAGAGAAAACCATGGAGTGTAACCAACTACTTCCTGTCTCAGGAATTGTGATAAAACAAAGGAGAGAGTGAAGGGTTAGCTGGTGGGTGAGCTGTATGGGTACAAGCCTCCCCTCTCTGGAAATTGGCCTGGAATGTGACAAATGTGTTAGATAAACTGAGGAGAATGCCAAAGGAATGAGGCTTTTGGAGAAGTAACTGATCTACAATGTGATTTCATGCCAACAAAAAGTCCTTGGCCAGTAAAACTATGAGGGAGGCATGGTGTAATCAAGAAGGGAAAAAGTCTAGTCCTCATTTTATAAGGATCATGGATACCAAATTTAGAGCCAGCAGATCTGTCATGGGGCCTGGCATGCTGTGGCAAAGTGAGAGATCAGAGAGCCAGAGAACACTGGAGAATGAGAGGTGTATAGAACTACCAGGAGTCCAAGGGAGTTGACAAGTCAGCAAGGAACGAAACCCCAGGGCTGAGCAAACCAAGAATGAATAGGCCACAACTTAATCAACAATCCCCAACAGAATGACCGTGGGCAAGTCAGGTCACGCATATTTCAAGGGAGAGCCCCAGCATATACATAATTATTAGTATCAAGCTAGGGGATTCTTTTTCTCCTGTCATCAAAAAGTCACAAGTGTCTCTCTCTCACATCTTAGGGGAGGAATCTGAAAGGTCTGGGCTCTTATTCAAAATGATTGAGTTAAATCTAAAGAGAGTCTTCAACTTATATATTCCAAATGTTTAAACTAAATTGATCTGTATTTAATATTCCCCCCACTGCCTACCTTGCAACTACTTAGTGGATGAAGGTGATAAGGGAGAGCAAATCAGTTTTAGAAAATAAGGAAATTGTATAGGTTTTCTGCACATACAGTACAAAATGAGTAATTTTTCAATGAAACACTTGTGCATAATTTGTTTTGGTTTCTCATCTTTTGATAGAATTTTTTTGCAAGATTGACCCTTTATTTGAAAAGAAGAGATAAGTGGCGTGAACAGATGAAGTCAGAGCTCTCCATTGTCCCAGAAACTTTCTGTCCTCGAGCACACACATACTTTTTGGATTACTAGACATCTAAAATATTTGATTAATGACTGATGCCTTTTGTCAAAAGACTACAACCCAATCACAAAATGGGCAGAAGATCTAAATAGACATTTCTCCAATGAAGACATACAGATGGCCAAGAGGCACATGAAAAGATGCTCAACATCACTAATTATTACAAATGCAAATCAAAACTACAATGAAGTATCGCCTGACTCCAGTCAGAATGGCCATCATCAAAAAGTCTACAAACAGTAAATGCTGGAGAGGGTATGGAGAAAAGGGAATCCTCTTGCACTGTTGGTGAGAATGTAAATTGGTACAGCCACTATGGAGAACAGTATGGAGGTTCCTTAAAAAACTAAAAATAGAGCTACCATATGAGCCAGCAATCCCACTCCTGGGCATATATCTGGAGAAACCATAATTCGAAAAGATACATGAACCCCAGTGTTCATTGCAGCATTATTTACAACAGCCAGGACATGGAAGCAATCTAAACGTCCATCAACAAAGAAAGGATAAGGAAGATGTGGTACCATGGAATAATACTCAGCCATAAAAAGAACAAAATGATGTCATTTGCAGTGACATGGATGGACCTAGAGACTGTCATAATGAGTAAGGTAAGTCAGACAGAGAAAGGCAAATATCATATGATGTGGCTTATATGAAGAATCTAAAAAAATGGTACAAATGAACCTATTTACAAAACAGAAAAAAGTCACACATGTAGAAAACTAACTTATGGTTACCAAGGGGGAAAAGGAGAGGAAGGGATAAATTGGGAGATTGGGATTGACATATACACACTACTATATATAAAATAGATAACTAATAAGAACCTATTGTATAGCACAATAAACTCTACTCAATACTCTGTAATGACCTATACGGGAATAGAATCTAAAAAAGACTAGAGGGGTGGGATAGGGAGGGTGGGAGGGAGATGCAAAAGGGAGGAGATATGGGGATATATGTATATGTATAGCTGATTCACTTTGTTATAAAGCAGAAACTAACACACCATTGTAAAGCAATTATACTCCAATAAAGATGTTTAAAAAAAAAAGAGTGGATAAATGTATATGTATAACTGATTCACTTTGCTGTACAGCAGAAACTAACACAACATTGTAAATCACCTACACTCTAATAAAAATTAATAGAAAGACTCAGCAAAAGGATGCAATTGGTAGCTATTAGTAATTGAGTATGTATTGCTTATTTGTTATATGGTAATTAGTTCCAGATAAAACTTGGAAGACATAGCATGCACAAAAGGAGGAAGGAGACCTGACATATGGGTATTCCTAGGAAAAGTGAATATAGATGGAGTATTGGGCTAAGAACTTCTAGTTGAAGCATTAGAGCATTGGGCTATTCAGCTAGGGAGAAACTCCAAAGCATAGGAGAAGATACTTAAATTAAGGGGAAGAGAAACTGAAGGGTAGTACCAGTAATGTTTATTTTTATTCAAAATGCATGAAGATTTTTAATCATATACAATATTCCATTGAATCTTCATACCAACCTCAGGACATCTTATTATCGCTATTTTATCAGTGAAGAGTCCAAGATTCCAAGTGGTAAAGTGATCTATCCAAGGTTATATCACATTAAGTGGCAGAATCAGACCTGGAATCCATATCTCCTGACTCCATGACCATTTTTCTTCTGATTACAATCACAGCAGCAACTTTGCAAATTTCATAATTTTGCACATGTCCAGCTCTGTGTTTTTGAACAATATAGAATAAGAATAGTCTAAAAAAACCAATGGCCCACCAACTTCTAAGACTATAAACACTTTAGCTCATGCAATCCAATATAATCTCTTCAGCTCTGTTTTTCATTAATATTTAGATTTGCTAACATGTGACCAAAATCTAGGACTAGTGTTTTTTAAATGTTTTTAATAAAAATGATTTCACTTTGTCTAATGCAAGAAAATAGATGACATGGCACATGAGAGTTGCTTGCATTCCAGACTTGTCAGAATGAGAAGGACAAATGAAATATAATTAAGTACATGAATTGATAATGGCTCTTGGGAAACATTCAGTTGTATTTGAATTTGTAAAGATACAAGATACATCGTTGTATACCAGTAGTAGTAGATATTATTCCATAGAGATGCTTGAAAATGACAAAACACACTTTTACAATTATAAAATGAAATACTTTTGCCTTCATGGTTCAAGAAAAGGAGGATTTTTATAGCGTTAAATGGAAATTTAATGATTAATGTATTTTGGAAAAAATCCCAGATAATTTATTAAACATAGGGAAGATCTGCTCAAAGGAAGAAGACACTGAATTAAGAAAGATGGTTAAAAATGAAAGCTATTCTCACCTGGCTGATTAATATGCTCATCACCATTTATGAATCTATCTTGAGAAGAGAGATGTCAAGTTACGCATCTTTCTTTCACCTAGTGTTTTTATAAAATATTTTTTCATCTTCCAAATTTTAATTTTCCTGTATGTTCTGTTCTAGATGTATCTCTTCTATGTAGTTTATAATTAGATCGTTGTTCATGTAGTCTGACAATCTTTTTCTTTTCACTTGAACACTTCTAGTGCACTTATCCTAAAAAACAATTAATATTGTTGCTGTAAAATGTTGCAAGTCAGCTGACTGTCTAATTATCACTATTTTGAAGGAATTATGTCTCCTTTGGCTACACCTAAGTTTTCTCTTTGTCTTTGATTTTTATTTATTCATTCATTCATTCATTTGAGGTTGATTAAATTTCTTGAAATTATGTATGGGTGTCCATGGCATGTTTTATTATATCCTGACAATTCTTCCTTTCCTACTTAAACATACCTTGGTTTACAATGAACAGAATAAATATCCTCATGTCACTGATAATAGGCTTTTCCATATACTGTACTTTGGTCAGGAAAATGTAGAAGGAAGTGAGAGTGTGTCAGTACCTAGCCAAGTGTTAAATATCAAGTGTTTCCATTTGTCCCTCTTGTGCTATTGACAATCACCATCACAAAAGTATGTCCAAATTAGCTGCTGGTTCCAAAATGAGAGTCACAGAGAGCAGTATTGAATTTGATCCTCAACCAATTTGAAGAATTGTGCACAAAAGTAAATGTCTTTTACTGTAGGCTACCGACACGCAGGGTTTGTTTGTTACACAGTATTATTGATGCCAGTTTCTGAGTACTGCAATATCTTTCATTGGTTTTGAAAAATTCTAAGTCATTCTCTCTCTCTCTCTCTCTCTCTCTCTCTCCTCTCTCTCTCTCTCTCTCTCTCTTCCAATTATGCATATGCTAAACCTTTTCACACTTTACTCTTTTAGCCACAGGTGAAAATTTCCATCTTTTGATAATTCTGTACTTCATATAATTTCTTCTAACCTATATTCCAGATCATAAATGTCCTCTATAAATTTGCTGAATCTGATTTTAAAAATATCTAAGGAGGTTTTTTCTATAATTTCAATTTGATTGTTTTCCACATATGACATGCCATTTTAATAGCATATCATTTTAATTCCTATCTTCAATTTTGTCTTTCATATTTTTTTCTCAAGTATAGTTAGGATAGTGATTTCTTAGTCTGCATCTAACAATTTCATAATCTGAAGTCCTTACATTCAGCTTCCTTTTTATTTCTTCTAGTTCACAGTCATTTTCTTTATGACTGATTATCTTTTATTATTGGTTATATTTTTAAAAATTTGAACTTATGGAAAAAGTTCCTTTTTTCAGACAAGATTTTTGCTCTTGTCTGACAGACGGCTAGGGACACTACCTGTCCATGTCCACTTTAAACAATGCAATAGCTTCCAATTCCTTGGATCACCCACATTACAATTCCTGGATTATAATTCCATGCAAGGATTAGTTCTCTTCTAGTTTACATTCACCAAGAGGTTGTAGCCCATAGAGTCCAAACTGATGTGAATATCTATTAGACTCTCCACCTTATGTATGCCCTCAGCTTTGAAATCTGTCCTCTTCATTACAGGCAGTTTTTAATTTTTTAGGTCAACAAATGTCAATAGGCAAAATTAGCTTCTATGCTTGTTTTCCTACTTGATTTCTAGTATTCCCTTTGTCACTGATAATTGTCTACAATTTTGTTATTTTCTTAAGTGTTTTAAAGAGGAGATTTTAAAAAATCTTTAAGTTTTAAATTGCTGTTAGCAGGAGAAGTGGTCTGAATAACCTAGTCCATCATTATTAGAAACAGGAAGTTTCTCACAGTCTTTCTAGGCTTTTCATTATATGGCTTCATTTTTCTGTGTAATTTCCTTTTCTTCCATCTTCTCTTTCCACTATCTTACATGTTTGCACTGGAATCAATCCTGACTCAAATTAAAGAATATTTGCAAAATCTAAAACAGCAGAAAGTCAGTGTTACTGTTAGACTGACTCTCTTCGTTTGCTTTTATGAAGTTGGGAACAAACCCTCGCCTTGGGCCCCAATTTAGTCGTCTTTTTTTCCTCTTCTGTGCAAGAGATCTTGTCTAGAAAGTCTGGAAAACATTCTAGCATGGTATCAATGCCTTGCATTTCCAAAGCTCCTTTTTCATTGCTGAAATCCTGTCTGGACTCTTTAAACCTCATGGCTAATGTTATGTTTGTTTAGAAAACACCATCTTGATGCAGATGTCTGACATTTATCTCTACATGTTATTTTCTACATAAATCAGTGTTGCAGTGTTTCATTGGCTTCATGGGAACCTCCATGCCATTTTCTGAACCTCTTTGCTACTGATTGCTCCTGGATCTACCTCCTTTTAACCTACTCTCTGAATGACAAGTTCTCCCTGCTGACTCACTTTACCCCATCTCTTACAGCTGCAAATACAGTATACCCACAGATGTCACCCACAGACCAAATGCGGTTCCATATTCTAGCCCCTCTTTGATAATGCTATCTATCAGCTTCATGAACTATTTCATAAACTTCCATGTCACAAGACATGATCCTTCACCATTTGTCAGTGAGGGGTAAAGAAAAAAGATGAAAATTAATTAGCTGATTTAATTATTTGATTACACATTTTCTCAAAGGTGTAATATTTAAGGACAAATACACCAATTGAGTCAGCAGTATTTTAAAAAATAAAAGTTCCTACTAACAGTAGGAGCACCCTTACTTTCAGCTTTTGCAAGTTGATTACATTGACAGATTCTCTCTTAATGAAATTTATTAAATTTAGTTCTCTCAATATTTTTGGTTTACTTTTGGAATCTAACTCATGGAGGAAAGGTATTAGACATAAAATCTGAGTTACAGCTGTGTTGTTTCAAAATGAATAACGTCTACTGAGTGAGACACTGAGTCAAGGGTTTAGTTTGCAGCATAAGGAAAATATTTGTGAGTGTTGCTGGAAAAGCTGACAATCTACCATATGCAGCCTCACTTTTAGATAGAGAAGCATGGTAATGAGAGCAAACTGCTATTTTGGCTAGAAAACCAAATGCAACTTTTGTATCCACGTCAGTTATATCCAGAAGAATCTCTGTTTGATTACAAATAACACTCAACTGCTTTTCCTTGTTTTAGAAAATAACATTTGAAGTTCTGAAACATTAAAATAAACTTCTGGTCTTAAATTCAGTGGGAAAAGATTTCCTGGAAAAAAGCAGGGAAAACATTCTTATTGCTCAACACAGAACGTTATCTAAAAGAGATAATAGGCTTAAAATTGAGTTCACTAGCCTTTGCCTCCACAAGCATAAGCAAGTGATATGACTGTTGTGTTGACTTAGGCAAAATGCAAATTAGGTGAGGCTATATTTTCTGACTATTGATTTATTATTCAGATAACATTTTAAAATTTCTTTATTGAAAATATGGGTTCTTCATTTGGATAAGTTCTCCACATTGATCAGTTTCACAAAGCAGTTAATACTAAAAGTTAGAGAAAGTAGTAATGACTTTTCAGGAAGAATGGATTTTAAAATACTCATCTATATGTATTTTTAACTCAATTTTTTAAAACTTGAGCTAAACTAAACCTACTTGCAAGAAGTTGGTAGGTTTTAAGTTGAAGAGAAAGCTCAGTTCATTGAGTCTACAGGGTATTCATTTGCTTTCATTTCTGAACTAGATTTGTGCTAATATGTGAGCATATATGAGGATATAACTTGGTTATTTATGTACTTTGATGGGATTAAGAGAATACTGTAGTAGAAGTCAGAGCAATGCATTTCTAGCACCACCATAAACTAGCTGTGTAACTCTGAAGAAAGAGCAAAACCCCTCTTTTCATGTTAAAATTCTCTGAAAGCACTAAAAATATAATAGCATGGTGAATACGCTGTTGAACGGACAGACCAAACTTTTCCATAAATCCAAGTATTTTACAGAGTTAATCATCACATGGCATGACCTTGCCTCCAGTAGTTCATCTCCTTCCAGAGACAACACTGACAGACAAGCAGAAGTCTAGGATAGATGACCTGGAAAGTCATTTTCTGTCTTTACTTTCTCTGGTAATTCAAGGCCAGACTGAATGCTCTGCCTGCAATAAGACTTCAGCATTAGCAAAGTTAGGAGAGGTGTGCAGTGCACGCAGAGTTAATTGAAGGAAAATGAGCTAATGAACTCTAGGGAGGCAACCACATTGCACTATAAAACATTTTCTTGGCTTCTAAACTAAGAATTGATTTAATAATGCAATAAATGAACTAATGTGAAAACAAAGAGCCAATATCAGTCAAAACCTGTTAGCAAGTTGATGAACCTGACCTCATTTTTAAAAAGCCATTTGTATGGGCAAATAAGTACCATCGTTAAAGTAAATACAATACAAAGATGTTTAAATTTAACAGGTAAATTTTAGGAATAAATTGAAATCATTATTAAGCATGATTGGATTTTTACACAACTTAAAAAAGTCAAAAGTCGTGGTTGGTCTGTTTATACAAAAAGCCTCAGTGGTCAGTTTTGACCATTGCAGTCAACTAGATCCATTATCATACTGTAATTTATTAACGGAGCCTGATGTTCATGTTCAAAATCAGTTATGTCATTTAGAAGTGATCTGAAGAAGTGTTTAAGTCAATGCATTTGGCACAATATAAGAGATCTGAGAGAAGAAAGCGAGAAAAACACAGAGAAGGGAAAGGAAATATCTTCTCTGATGATTCAACTAAAACTAGTTAAATCCTCCTGGGATTACCAACAAAAAGTACTTTAGTCTTGTTGAAAAAGCTGCTTTTTGAATTTGTCAAACATATGTGAATTAAATTAAAACAATGATGAAATTAGGTAATACTGCCAGTAAACTTGTCCACTGACTTCCCCCAGCCCCCAGAGTTTCTAAGGAAAAATGAAATAAGCTTCTAGAGTTGAAAAACAACCCTTTATTGTACTGTACCAATATGGCAAATTGGTTAAGATATTAGAAATACATGGAAATACAGCCTTCCCCTTTTTCTTCACCTAAGGAAATAAGAAAAGAGTTTTATGAAGTAGGATGTCAACAGATTAATATAATTGCTTTGCAATGTTGGAAATTCAAAACACTAAATTTAGAGTCCCTTGCCAGTATATATCATTTTGTTAGCCATTATTATTACGAAACATTCTTGAATAATTTTAAGTCATTAACCTTACTGTTTAAAACAGAATGTGGTACAAAAATAAAATTTCTGAGATATTTGAGAATTTATGAAATTAGTTATTATATGTGTGGACTAATGCTGATATGGCTGACTTTCTTCTACCTTGGTTTACTTCAGAATTATTAAGTTGTCAAATAAAGCAATATCTCATGTAATAATAAAAGAGAAAACTATTGATACTAATACCTAAGACAGGCTTGAAATCATTATTTAATTCATCCATGCATAAAATTGGCAAATAATGTTTTCAGTAGAAAGACAATTATTTTCAGTCTGCATATCAAGAAAAAGAAAATATGAGTTTTTTACAAAGCAACAAGTCATTTTAACTATAAAAATTAAAAAAGGAAACAAAGCTGCTGTACTAGTAGATATCCTCCATACTCCTACCAAATAATACATAGGCTGTAGAGTTTGTTGCCTCAAGAAAAATTTGGGACTAGTGGACAATACTAAAAGATTGTTGTATGTAACATGGTTTGTTTCCTTTAATTTAAAAATCCTGGCTAAAAATGTTTTTATCTCCTTTATAAGCTTTAAGTAATTTTTTTAAAGAGGAAAAACAAGGAAGAGGGAGAGAAGGAAAGAAGAAAAAAAGGAAAGAAATTCAAATCTATTAAATATGTTATTTTTCAGCAGAAGTTATTGTTCATCTACCCACTCAAAGTGTTTCCACCTTTAAATGACCTTATCTCTGAAAAGTATGTACATAATACAAAAATTAATAGAAAAGAAAACTAATTTTCTTAGTCCAGTGATTTCAAAATGTTATTGAACTAATGAATTAACTAAATCATTGTCATGTCTCATAACTTCATGCAAGCCCCCAAGTACCAATAGGGGAACCCATTTAATTATGTCTTTTCCTTCTCACGGATGCAGAATCAAATTAATAATGACACATTAATCCAAAAAATAAACATTTTGTATTTTTTGTATGAGTCTCTACTAAACATTGCCATTCTTACTGATACCACATCTTGATATGTTCTTGTTCTTTTTTTCTGATAGTGAGCATCTGCTTCATAACACATTAGTAAAGTTAAGACATGGAGTAAATTATAGAATACCAAGTCCGTATTCCTTCTGCCTTAGTTGAGCCAGTAGCCAATCTGATACTTTGGTTCAAGATTTGGAATCAAGGGTCTTAGAGAAAACAACCACTGAGTCACATTAATAGTGAAACTTTAGAAGGACGGTCCTTCAAACACTCAAATGCCATTGCTTATGTCCCCAGACCAGTCATGTTCCCTAGCTGGAATCACCAGTGCTCATGTCACCAGATTTCCCTGGCTTTCTTCCTGATTATTCAAATTTTGCTTAAATTCTATAAAATGCTTAAGTACTTTTCCAATAAATTTCATTTTATCCTTAAACTAGGCTAAGTTTCTGTTACTTACACATTTGAAGAAAATTATAGCATGCAGTTTGTGTGCAAGTGAATGCACTAATCCATATAGAGTATACGTATTACTAAAAACCATTTTTCCTGATTTGGAAGAGGGGACTTAAAACATAAACATGAAGGAAACTGGTAAATACATTTTTTTTGAAACGTAAAAGAGACTCTGAGAAACTCTGTTATACAGATCTTCATATTTTCTCTTATAATCTGGGCCTGACTATGTATTTAGAACAAAGTTTATTTTCATCCATTGCATACATTTTGCTGAGACAGTAAAACACCACTATACTTTTCTATAAAATTTTTTGAATTTTTAGTCTATATAAATGTACATTTCTTTCTCACTAATGCTTTTATTTTGACTAATAATTGATATAGATATAAATTTTCAAATCTAATGTTATAATGGAGTTTTTACTAAGTTCCAGAAGATAAAACAAGACATAGAAATATATGGAAAAGAATTTAGAGTGCATTACAGAGCCATTCTCTGTGGGCACTTTACTTCCCACAGCCTCTAACAATCAGGCAGGGTAAATGGTTTTAAAGTAGGATCATGCTTAAATAAATATTCTCAGCCACCCAAACCGTCTACTCACTTCTGAAGGTTCAGAAACATTGGTGAATGTTTTGCATTTCTGGTTTCTGACCTAGATTGAACTGGACACACTGAAATATTATGAGAAAGGCTGTTTTTTGGCTTGAACTGGAAATAAATCTGCCAGCATTCCAGTGAGCATGCCTTTCTTCTGTCCATCTTTGACTGTTTGAAAAGTCAAGTTATGTTAGACCCAGCCATTAATCTGAACTACAGTTAGACTGTGAAACTTTTTAAAGAATGATAGAAATGCCCAACCAAAATTTGGGAGGGCAGAGCTTTTAGGAGGGCTGTTATTGCCAAAAGTCAAAAACATTTGGTAAGTGAGAGAAACGGGTTATCAAAACATGTGTCGGTGGATATGTTGTCCCCATGCAGGCGAGGTGACCTAAGAGGAGCTTCTCACCTAGTATGTGACCAAAACTACTCCAGATAGAGCATCCTAGCTGAGGTTTTTGAGATATTTTAGTAATAGTCTCTCATCCACATTCAGTGAGAAGAGGGCACGCCAATAGTTAAATATCCTGTTAAGCTTTAGCAGCATACTAACCTCATATTTTACTAGTAGGATATTTGTGATGGTATAATTTTGTAATTTATAAGTAACTTTAAACTTTATTAATCTTCAAATTGATCCCCTTCTACCAAACACTGCTTTTTACTTTTAGAATTATGAATTTTCCGTAAGGAACAAAGAGTATGACTAATGTGAGGCTCTGTGTTACTGTTACAACATCCTGATGGGTTTTTTTTCTCTTACTTATGCTTTTATCTTATTCAAACATAACTTGGTTCTTTTAGAATCATGAAATAGAGTTGAAACTCTCTCCTTCAAAGGTTAAAACAACCCCATATATTCTTTTGTGGAAAGGAGTGGCATGTTATCCCCCTGTCACACAAGCATTAGACTTTGCCCAAACCTGTGTCCACAGGACAGTCACAAATGGAGCTCATTTTTGCCTTTTCAGTCACCAGTGAAGGAGAACAGCTGGCTCCTTTCCTTTGTATATCCTTTCCTTTGTCTATTCATCTTTTATATACTTAGAGATCAGGCGCATCTCTCAGTGTTTAACTAAGACTAAACAATAAGGATCCTTTGGACTTTACTTATCACTTTTATTCCCAGCTCATTAATAATCATGGGGTTGACCCCTGAAACTTTCCTAACTATTTTCCCCTCTTAAATTGTAGGATTAGAAGCAACAGTAGTCTTGAAAGGACATATGTTGAAAGAATTTCTTCATGGTTCTTAAAGATTTTTGCACATTACCTTACTTCTATAGTAAGTATGACACATAGTTGACAAATGTGCTCAAACTTAGTTTGTTATTTCACCCACTTCCAGCAATGTTTTGTGAGCATGCTGATGGCATATATTTTCTTCCCATGTCTATTTTCACCCCAGCTCCAATCAAGAAGCTAAAGATTTACATTTTTTTAAAAAAGTTTATTTACTTTTGGCTGCATTGGGTCTTTGTTGCTGCACGTGGGCTTTCTCTAGTCGCAGTGAGCAGGGGCTTCTCTTCATTGGGATGTGCCAGCTTCTCATTGCCGTGGCTTCTCTTGTTGCGGAGCATGGACTCTAGGCACACAGGCTTCAGTAGATGCAGCATGCGGGCTCAGTAGTTGAGGCCCGTGGGCCCTAGAAAGCATGGGCTTCAGTAGTTACAGTGCGTGAGCTCAGTAGTTGTGTCACATGGGCTCTAGGGTGCGTGGGCTTCAGTAGTTGTGGTGTGCAGGCTCAGTAGTTGTGGCTCGCGGGTTTTAAAGCACAGGCTCAGTAGTTATGGCACATGGGACTAGTTGCTCCATGGCATGTGGGAACCTCCTGGACCAGGGATCAAACTCGTGTCTCCTGCATTGGCAGACAGATTCTTAACCACTGTGCCACCAGGGAAGTCCCTAAAGGTTTACATTTGAATTTGACAAATAGCCAATCCAATTTCTACAACCATCTGATGCTACATGCCTCTCTATATATGAGGGGCATTAAAAGTTTACCACCACCCACGGCAAAGATTCCAAAAGCATCTAAATTCACCTTAATAATTAAATAGAAGAAAGAAATTTTTAAATAGGAAAAGCCATTTCAGAATCAAATAGGCAAGAATGAATTACCCTGTGACTATTGCTCCAAATCAAATTGGAATTAGACTTCCTAGTGGGATGTTGTCAAAGAAGCAGGCTTTTTCTCTCCTTCTATTTTGCCATATTTTCATATTGCCCATTTGTCTTCTGATTGATAGGTGTCTGCCATTTCTCAAGACATCATAATGTCCATCTTCAGAGTAGGAAGAAGAGGCTGATCTAACATTATTCTCAGATTTGTTTCTTCTATTGGGAAATTAATTTTTTTTCCAGAATCACCTCCTCCTAGGAGAATTTCTCTCTAATAACTCAGTCACTTCCTTCTACAAGAAGTCTGAAAAACAGAGTTTCTATCAAATTAGAATAACATTATGATGATTAAAATAAACCAATCACAATTCATTTCCTAGGTTTGGCAGATTTCCTTATTTTCTGGAAGTCAAGACCTCTCAGTCCACCACTTAAACAAACTGGACTTCAGTTAGTAAAAATGTAAAGTTTGGGAGCAGCTGTTGGTAGGCACCCAAATGAGTCTACCAGAGTAGCTATCTTTTCTGAGCTTTTATGTACTTAAACAAGCACCACTGAAACCAAACATGTCTTGGCAAAGATATGCTTCAGGAAATAACATCAGACAGTTTTATGCAAAAGGATAATCTGAAAAAAGGCTGAAATGTAGAAATTAACGGGCTCATTGTGTCTCCAGGGCCCTCATCATTGTTTCACCTGAGGTGAGGGTTACTGGGGTCTCTGGAGGGCTGGGCAGATGCTGAGAAAGCCCCTGACATTCCTAATGTCCCTTTCCCTACAGTGATCATGCTCTCCCCACAGTCAGTTCTGGCCTTCCTTCCTTCTGGAACTCCCCTCTTCTCAATCCAACAAGCTTCATATATGAGCAAGACTCATCCCAACCCAGCCTCAGGGAGACTCAGCCAGCTGGTGGAGATATTAAGGACAGAGTACACTGTGTTGAGAGCTGTAACAAGACATGGATCTCTCTAAGCTTCACTTACCTCATCTGTAAAATCGAGATAATAATAGTAGCCACTTCACTGGGTTGTTGTAAAGATTAAATAAGACAGTTACACATGATAAAGCCAAATCAACATTGTAGTATGACTACAAAAAGATTAGATTTGTGTATGAAATTAATGGTAAATGACCACTGCTTAGATATCCCTGGTGAAATATTTGAGGTCCAAAGGTAAATAATATCAGAGACTTCTCTAAAAAGTTACAGTAAATGTGATCTACACAAATGGAAAAATGAGAATCACCTCATCTTCCTCCTCTACCATATTAAATGTTGGAAGACACTAGCATAACATCTACTGAGTTCTCAACTGAAAAATTTAAGACCCAAGACATTCTTACTCACACAATACAAGCAATAGAAAGAGTTTCAAATACACAGGGACTCAGAGTGTAGCCCACATAGTCTTCACGGAAAAAAAAAAATTATTCAAAACATACTTCATCCAAAAATAGCAGCCAGTGTCATCCTTTTAAAATGTAGGTCAGATCATGTCATTGTTCTGTTCACAACTCTCTAATCCCTCCCATTCACCTTAGGGTGTGATGGCGATGGTCAAAAAGGACCAAGAAACTCTGGCCCCGTTATTTTTCTTATCGAATGTCTGACTATTCTCACCGTTGGTCACTCAGCTCTAGTCACAGTAACTTTCTTGCTGGTCCTCAAATTCCCACCTCTGGGAAATTCCCATATGCATGCAAATTCCCACCTCTGGGCCTTCACAGAGACAATCCTCTCTGCCTAGAATGCAAGAATTATTCTCTCATTTTCTTGCTCAAATATTCCTTTTCCCTGTGGCCTCCTCGCACCAAATATTCACTTAATTGTCCTTATCCTTATTCCATTTTCTCTGTTCTTGCCATCTGTAATATGTGCTAGAAAGTGGGTTCTCTGTGTTTCCCATAACTATTAACTTTTTCCCATCTTTTTTCTCTTTTTGCTGAGGTCTGAGCATTTTGCTCAACTTTATTTCCAACTTTGTAGAATATTTTTTAATTAGCTCTATATTATTTAAATTCTTTCTGCATATTTTTAATTTTTAAAACTTCTACTTGGTCTGTAATTACTCCTATTCCCTAATAACTTGGTTTTGCTTTATTGATGATATAGTCTCTCAAATATCTCTAAGGATACACATTAGAATTTTTAAATTCTTTACTATTTCTTGCACTATTTCTACACCTGGGATCTGTCAATCTGTTTGTCCATCTTGGTCTTCCTCTCCCAGGCTGTTTAAGTATTCCCCAAAGGTCTAATAATCCTTCATTAACAATTGATATTTGTGAACAAAATATGATTTGATTCAGTATAAGTTGCTATCCTTTTCAGTAGTATATATCAGTCTATCTATTTAGGAAGGGCTGACTGAGGATCCCCTTGTAAGTTGATGGTTCCTGTTGCAAACAAGCTTTCCTTTATGTTACATACCTGGGAATAGGAAGGCTAGCTCAAGAACTCCACAAACACCAAAGTGAGGCATAAGTTAGTTTGGAAGTAGAAAACTTTTCCACAATACACTTCTGACAGGCACTGTCTCTTCCTATAATGTTGTGAAAATATGTTGTCCTTTCAGGTTCTTTGTTATATCCTTCACCTCATGACAAGACTGTGATCGACCCCTCCCCAAATATATTACTCTATATAGAAGGTGAGTCTTGGATTTCTGTCTGTGAACAAATGTTCTAGAATGCTGCTCCAAAAATGCATGGGAGGATGCATTTAGACCATAAAATTCCTTAGACCTCATACATTTCGTTGACTCTTCCCAAACCTGCTTTTTCATTGTCCACCAACTCCAAACTTAGAATTTCTCTGCAGCTCAGCTAGGAAGAGCTTCTCCCTTATCTGTACCATCTTCCTCCTGCATCTCTTCCAGTGTGTGACTTTTTTTCACCCATCTGCTTTATCTACTATATAATCCCTTCCACTTTCAGAATTCCTAAAGTTTGTCAAATCTCTGGTTTGCTGGAGGAATCCTCTCTGGTTTACAGTATTACCAGGAACTCATTATGTTGTATATCTTTTACTGCCATTCAGTGAGATCTATGGATGGAGGAGAGGTTCATGTGTGTGCCAAGTTTGCCACCACAGACTGAAAAATAGGGTGAAAGGGTTAACTATACAGTGGCCAGAAACAAATTTCAGATGATGAAATTAGAATAATAGGAGTAGGAATGTGAATTAGGGATTTTGCTAAGAAAAACCACCATGCCATTCCCTATTACCCAGTTTTTAACCCCCAATGAAAGAAACTTCACTATGTTTTCATATCCTTATGACTTACCTCTCTTTGCTTCTCGAGGCTTCTCATGAAAGGTAATATAATGGCCTGCTGCAGCCAACACCTATCTTTTTAGTCTATATCTAGGAATTTCAGAAAAGGTAAATGTGGAAGGCAGCCAGATGTCCAGGCTTTGATTGTTAAGTCTTACAGCAAAGATGGCAATAAACTTCACTAAACAATAGGCTGACCCAGGTTCCAAACAAATTTTTTGAATATGATATTAATTTTATAGAAAACAATATATAAAATGTCATGGATGAAACTTATTTCAAACTTATTTTAATATATCCTTACTCTGACTTTTCTGTCTTTGCTGATTTTTTTAATTTGGCCCTTTGATTTGTTCTTTGTTCTTTTCGTTTCTACCTCCTCAAAATCCTGTAAGAAAATAATTCAAGATGATAGACAAAGCAACATCTTAACTTCATTATGGTTTTCCATCCCTTAACAATTATCATGACTAGAGAATGACTGATGCAATTGGCCCAGGAGCCTAATACTAAAACTGAGTTTTGAGAACAAAAGTGAAGACATCAAAGCCAGCAGGACAAATGAGGGAGTCACAAACCCCCTACGTTCTCTAATTTAAAACAAGGGAAGGAAAAGCCTTCTTTATTTTAAATTGATGACTCAAATTAGGGCAAGGGAAAGTGAGATATAATAGGATTATGCAGTTTGATGCAAATGTTAATTTACCATTGTTTTCATATTTGCCTTAATGACTGCTGAAATGTGCATATGTTTATAATGGCTGTCACTTATGTCTGAAGTTTCATTAGATGATGGAAAATCTCCCTTGGGAGGCTTTATAATTAGCATAGCCAACCATCATCTGTTTTGGATGATTTTGGAGACAGAATTTTTAGGTCCTTCCAGCTCTGAGCCTGTGTCTGGATCTAAACAAAATGAAACATTTCCAAACAATTTTCCCAAATGCATACATCAGCACTTCCTGGTGATGCCTTGTCTCAACTATGAGAGTGAATTTGGAAACAACCATTCACCACCCTTTATCTCAATACCACTCAACCCCAAACACACTTCTGACTATGGTCTTCCGAGTATGCTCCAATCCCACTTTGCCACATCTGCTTCCCCTTTGCTCCCCTACTTCACTCACACACTCTACTCAAGTACACACACCTGCTTATGCTCTCTAGCTCATCAACTAATCCCTCATTTCCCCTCCGTCAGGCTGCCCAGCTGCAAAGAACATCAATAAATCATAGTTTGTATGTTCTCCTTCCTGCTCTGATGTGAAGTAAATCACTGTTTCAAAAGGTGTTTTCTCTGAAAAATTCCTTTCTGTTTTCAAAGAGCCAAGTTTTTACACAAATAAGGTAATTAAAACGTTTGCCTTTTGTAGGTAAACAGGTGTCACACCTGCAAGCAATGATCCACCACTGAGCAATATTATTTATCAAGCTCAAGATTATCCATTTTTGGTTTATGTTATAGTATTAATCCATCTCTGATATATATATCACTACAAAAATTCTAAATAAAAGTAGTGTATTTAAAAAATACTTTAGAGTCAAGTAGGTTTGTGAATTCTAATTTTCCATTGACTTCCATTATAAAATAAGAGCAGGCAAAAATGGAAATAATAATAGCTAATATTTCTTGAGCTCTTACCATGTGCCAGGCCAAGTACTATTCTCAGCACTCCCAATGGAATAATTTATTTAATTCTCACAACATCCCTATTGAGTGGGTGTTATTTCTATCTAAATTTTTATGCATAAGAAAATGACATACAGAAATTTTTATATATCCCACCCAAGATCACTGCTACTAAGTAGCAAAGTCAGGATTCAGACCTATAGCCTAGTTCCAGAATTCATGGTCTTAACCAACATGCTATAATGCCTCAATATAATAAAATAGTGCTAAGTAGTTATAAGGCCTTGAAAATTTATTTAATAAAAATAAAACTGATGAAGCACCAATGATGACATCGAACATTTTAATAATAATGTAGTTACATGCTGGGAAATTTTAACAAAATGGGTTAAAATAAACAGTTGCTTACACGGAAGAATAAAGAAAACCCAAAGCCTTTTCTATAGTAACATTATACTGTGCACATGCTACATTCACATACTCCCTCAGGGATATTGTGAACTGACAGATAAGTACACAAAATGCAACATGACCAGAACTGAAGTTATGCCTGCCTAATTACAAGTTTCCTAGTACCTACGGCGCAAAGGACACTTTGCACGATAAATGTTTGTTGAATTGGACGAATGTTTATTGGTAACACCAAAGGGAATTATAAGGTATAAAATACCCAACTGCCTTTTTCAAATTAAACTGAATTCTATTAGGATTTATAAACTTTGTAAGTAACATTTTTTTCAAAAGTCTTCAAAAATATTCAAGCAGATAAATGTTTTGTCCATAGGCCATAAGAATGTTAAATCAGTGCCATTAGAAATTTTCTAGTCTAATCCTTTCATTTACAATAGAGAAAAATGGACCTAGAATGGTTCACTGACTTGCCCAAGCAGCCGGTTCATAGCAAAGTGTGACTAAAACCCAGGTCCCCTGGTGCCTGAGTTGACTTGAGAGGTACATATATGTATATAAATACCGTATGCACAATTCCATCTGGCTCAACTGTTTCTCATCAGTATGCCACAGTACTGAAATCCTAGCATTAAAAGATATGATTATACATATTTGTCTTCCCTGTCTACAATGTTTCCACCAAAACTACCCTCCATGGACTTATAAAATGCCTTATCCACCATTATGGTATTCCACACAGCATTGCTTCTGATCAAGGACCTCACTTCACAGCAAAATAAGTACTGCAGTGGGCCCATGCTCATAGAATTCACTGGTCTTGTCTTCTTCCTCACTATCCTCAAGCTTGATAGAATGGTAGAATGTCTTTTTGAAAGCAGGGAGGGAAGCAACACCTTGCAGGGTTAGTGAAAGGTTCTCCAGAAGGCTGTATATGCTCTGAATTAGTATCCAATACATGGTGCTGTTTATCCAGTAACCAGGATTCATGCATCCAAGAGTCAGGAGGTAGAAATGGGAACAGCACCACTCACTATTACCCCTACTGATGCATTAGCAAAATTTTTGTTTCCTGTTCCCATAATTTTCCAGAGGGAAGAATCCTTCCACCAGGAGATACAACAGTGATTCCACTGAACCAAAGTTAAGACTGCCACCCAGCCACTTTGGGCTACTTATTCCTCTGAGTCAACAGGCAAAGAAGAGAGTTACAGTAGTGGCTGGGGTGATTGACTCTGACTACTCAGGGGAAATTAGACTACAACTCCACAATGGAGGCAAGGAAGAGTATGTCTGGAATATAGGAGATCCCTTCAAATGTCTATTGGGTCACTTGCTGAAAGCAAACAGAATATAGATGAGAATCGAAAGGAGGTGGTTATAAACACTAGCTATGGCCATGTGACAAATTACAGAAATGAGGACTATAATTGTCATCAGCATTTCCTCCTCATTTTACTACAAATAGGTGTGTGTGTACAGGATATATATGTTTTCTTTATTTCCTCTTTTTCTTATCATATAACATGAGATGTATTGATTTTATATCATAGTATTTAAATGTGGTTAATTTTACATCATATTACTTAAGTTATAGGACATCAAGAAGAAGAGTAAATATTGCTCAAGGACTTTACCTCCTCTTCCAGGGTAGGGGTTAGTCTGTTTTTAGTTGTAGGATAGTCGTATCATGTTAGGTGGTATTATGACCTTGTTATTGTCTTTATTTGAAGATTAAGTATGATTTAAGGATACGTGTGTGGGTACCAATTTGACAAGGGGTTGATGTGGTGGTTAATTTTATGTATCAAATTGAGTGGGCTACAAGGTGTCCAGAGAAAACATTGTTTCTGGGTGTGTTTATGACGGTGTTTCTGGATGAGATTAGCATTTGAATCAGGAGACTCAGTAAAGTAGGCTGCCCTCCTCAATGTGGTTGGGCAGTGTCCAACCCACTGAGGTTCTGCATAGAACCAAAGTAGGAGGTAGGAAGAATTCAGCCCTATTTTCCTGCCTCACTGCTGGAGTTAGGGCATCTTATTTCATCTTCTCTTTGCCCTCAGACTGGGATATACATCGTTGGCTCCCTTGGTTCTCAGACCTTTGGACTCAAGTTGAATTACATCACCAGCTTTCCTGAGTCTCTAGCTTGCAAATGGCAGATGGTGGGACTCCTCATCCTCCATAATCATGTGAGCCAATTCCTCATAATAAATCTCCTTTCAATGTACAAACTATTGGGTGTAAGATAGGTTACAGGGATGTATTGTGCAACATGGGGAATATAGCCAATATTTTGTAATAACTGTAAATGGAGTGTAACCTTTAAAAATTGTATTAAAATTGTTTTAATTTTAAAAGAATATGGCATAGATTTGTTCCAAGTGTTTGTGAATTTAAATGCAGAAACATTACTTAGAAAAGCAGAAAATGTATCTAGGGGACTAAAACACTCCTGCTAACTTACTGCCTTTTACATTTTGGAAAACTGCCTATAGATTTAATTATAGTCTAAACGGGATCAAATTTTAAAAATCTCCTTTCATATCCTATTGGTTCTGATTCTCTGGAGAACTCCAATACAGATATTATTTTTAATTATGTAAATAAACTAAGTCAGCTGCTACCAAAGATTTTAAAACAAGGGAAAAGAACAATGGCTTGATTTCTTACACTTTTTATGGGTTGGTACTGCTGATGGTGTTTTGGTTGCCAGGCAACTGCTAATTGTGTGCTTTCTGCAGTCCCATTGGTAGGCAAAACTTTGTCATGCATTTGGAGAATGATCTCAGCAGACATCTGGAACTTGTCTTTCTGTAGCATTTTTATTTCTCATTTAATCTTCTTTACGCTAAAGTGATATCCACCTATCCAACCTAAGAGAATGTCGGTGCTAAGTCTATATAGTGGGAAGCATAATCTAACTGCCATCTCTTGACTGTCTTGCCCACTTAGCCCCTCTTAGATATAAAAAGAAAATCAGAAAACTGAATATCTACCACACCATGTGAGCGGAATCATCTATTAACTCCTTATGACCTTATTTATCCATATATTTACTAGTATAGATTAATTACAAATTTAACTGGTATAATAACTGTGGTTGACACCGCAAAATCTAGCTTACCTAGCACCAACAAGTAGTATCAGTACAATTTTGTGACTAAGGTTTCACCCTGATTTTTTTAAGATACTCCTGATAATCTCATCCCTTTTGCCATCCCTTTTGATTAAGGGATGAGTCCCTTAATCAACTTGATCCAATGAGCATAAGAGAATGTATTCAAAGGGCTTCTAGGAAGTTCCTTCACTCTCAAAGACAAGTTACAGAAAAAAAGTCAATCATCTTTTCCCTTCCCTTCCTGGATATAAGTAAACAGGTAGCCCTTATTGCTACTGAAACAATTATTCAATGAACTATCTGGGCTACTTGGACCAGATAATTTTTATTTGGGGGGACTGCAGAACATTTAGCAGCATCCCTGGCCTCTACAACGAGATGTTAGTAGAAACATTCCAGCTGTGACAAAATGTTTTAGATATTTTCAAATGTCCCCTTGGGGGTAAAATCTCTCCCAGTTGAGAAATACTGACTTAGAAGAAGCTGAAGGAATAGACAGCAGCAGGGAGAGACCAAAATAAACTAGATTTACGATTACATCATTGAGTCTCTAGGTCAGCTAATTCTGAAACCCTCTTCACATCTGGACTATTATGCAAACTAATAAATTCTTTTATCTCTTGACCAGCATAAGTTGATCTATCACCTGCAGTGTGCAGCTTAATGGATACTGGGCAAAACATGTTTGCATAGCACCTTTGCTCTCCCACTCCCCTAAATGACTTCACATATGCAATCTCCTCAAACCAACATCTCCCTATCTTCACTGTTAGCCAGTGACATTGCTCCCTTCTTCACTGAGAAAATTTTTAACAGTAGATGAAAATTTCAGACTCCCACATCCAAATATATTTACCAACCAGCACTTGCATCCATATACTGTTCTTTGCCATCTGTTACTATAAATAAACCATTCCAATCTCTTCATTTTTGCAGTAAATCTCATTCCTTTTTTTCCTACTAAAACTTATAACCCCACACATTTTCCCCTTCTCTCTTTCTTGTATTATTCCAATTAGTTTACAAGCATGCTACAATTTCTCCCACTTTGTATTAGTCTGGGCTCTCCAGAGAAACAGAATCAATAGGATATCTATATCTGTATCTAAATCTATACCTTTTTCTATATCTTTATACCTATATCTATGTCTATATCTATATCTGTGTCTGTATCTATCTATATCTCTATCTATCTATCTAGAAAGTTATTATAAGGAATTGTCTCACACAGCTATAGAGACCAAGAAGTCCCAAGATTGGCGGTTGACAAACTAGAGACCCAGGAGAACCAATGGTGTACGTTCCAGTCTGAGACCAAAGGCAGGAGAAAATCAAAGTCCCAGCTCAAACACAGTCAAGAAGAGAAAGCACATTCTCTCTGGCTTAGCACTTTTGATCTATTCAGACCTACAGTGGATTGGATGAGGCCTGACCACAATGGGCGGGGCAATCTGCTTTACTCAGTCTATTGATTCAAAGGTTAATCTTATCCAGAAACAACTGTACAGACACAGCCAGAATATTTAATCAAATATCTGGGCACTCTGGATATATACCCAGGACAAAAAGATACATAAACCCCTATTTCATAGCAGCACTATTTACAACAGCCAAGACATGGAAACAAATGTCCATCGACAGGTAAATGGATAAAGAAAATGTGCTATATTACTCAGCCATAAAAAAGAATGAAATAATGCCATTTGCAGCAACATGAATGGATCTAGAGATTATCATACTAAGAGAGGTAAGTCAGAAAGAGAAAGACAAATACCATATGATATCACGTATATGTGGATTCTAACATACAATACAAATGAACTTATCTATGAGACAGAAACAGATTCATAGATATAGAGAATAGACTTATGGTTGCCAAGGGAGAGGAGAGAGGGGGAGGGAAGGATTGGGAGTTTGGGATTAGCAGATGCAAATCATTTTATATAGGATGGATAAACAACAAGGTCCTACTGTATAGCATAGGGAACTATATTCAATATCCTGTGATAAACCATAATGAAAAAGAACATGACCATAAACAAGATGAAAAGACAGCCCTCAGAATGGAGAAAATATTTGCAAATGAAGCAACTGACAAAGGATTAATATCCAAAATATACAAACAGCTCATACATGTCAATATCAAAAGAACAAACAACCCAATCAAAAAATGGGCAGAAGACCTAAATAGACATTTCTCCAAAGAATATGTACAGATGGCCAACAAACACATGAAAAGATGCTCAACATCACCAATTATTAGAGAAATACAAATGAAAACTACAATGAAGTATCACCTCACACCAGTCAGAATGGTCATCATCAAAAAATCTACAAACAATAAATGCTGGAGAGGGTGTGGAGAAAAGGGAACCCTCTTGCACTGTTGGTGGGAATGTAAATTAATACAGCCATTATGGAGAACAGTATGGAGGCTCCTTAAAAAACAAAAATTAGGGCTTCCCTGGTGGCACAGTGGTTGAGAGTCCGCCTGCCAATGCAGGGGACATGGGTTCGTGCCCCGGTCTGGGAAGATCCCACATGCCGTGGAGCGGCTAGGCCCGTGAGCCATGGCCACTGAGCCTGAGCATCCAGAGCCTGTTGCTCCACAATGGGAGAGGCCACAACAGTGAGAGGCCCGCGTACAGCAAAAGCAAAAACAACAACAAAAAATTAGAACTACCATATGACCCAGCAATCCCACTCCTGGGCATATACCCAGAGAGAACCATAATTCAAAAAGAGTCAGGTACCACAATGTTCATTGCAGCTCTATTTACAATAGCCAGGACATGGAAGCAACCTAAGTGTCCATCGACAGATGAATGGATAAAGAAGATGTGGTACATGTATACAATAGAATATTACCCATAAAAAAGAACAAAATAATGGCATTTGCATCAACATGGATGGACCTAGAGACTGTCATACAGAGTGAAGTGAGTCATAAAGAGAAAAACAAATATTGTGTTATTAATGCATATATATGGAATCTATAAAAATGGTATAGATGATCTTATTTGCAAGGCAGAAATAGAGACACAGACATAGAGAACAAATGTATGGATACAAGAACAAATGTATGAATACCAAGGGGGAAAAGGGTGGGTGAGATGAACTGGGAGATTGGAATTGACATATTTACACTATTATGTATAGAACAGATAACTAATCAGAACCTACTGTATAGCACAGGGAACTCTACTTGGTTCTCTGTGGTGACCTAAATGGGAAGGAAACCCCCAGAAAAGAGGATATATGTATATGTATGGCTGATTCACTTTGCTGTATGGGAGAAACTGACACAGCAGTGTAAAGCAACTACACTCCAATAATAAAAAGAACATGAAAAAGAACATAAACATATGTATAACTGAATCACTTTGCTGTACAGCAGTATTTAACACATTATAAATCAACTATACTTCAATAAAATGTTTTAAAATTGGGCACTCCATGGTGCAGTCAAGTTGACACATGAAATTAATCATCACACACTTTAAATTTAAAAAATAACCTTTTTACCACCTTACTTTCCCTGCCAGCAACAGCCCTATTCAGCTACTTTCTTTTCCAGCAACTTCTCAAGACGTATCCTCAATAGAGCCATCTCTACTCATCTCCAACTTTCCTCCCACTATACTTTTTTAACGTCTCTCCAGTCAAACTTTTACTCCCAATTCTCCACCAAAGATGCCTTTATCAAGATTAGTAATGAACTCAATGTTGTTACACTCAATTAATTCACAACCCTTATTTAAAATTAATGATCAGAAGCATTGTACAAAGCTGATCACCCTCTCCTCCTTGATATATTTTCTTCATTGACTTCCTGCCTCACTGCCATCTTCAGGTTATTTTACTGGGTCCTCCTCATCTCATTTACCTCAATCCCGATCCCAGTGTCTCAGTTCTTGATTCTATTATTTTCTGTACTTAAACTGACTACTTTGGTGATTTTATCCAATCATAGTTACAGATTGATATGCTGATATCTTCCAGTATTATATTTCCAACCCAGGTCTCTTTCTTGAATCTGAAACCTGTATATGCAACTCTCTACTTGATATATTGTCTTGATGGTCTAATAGATATCTCAAATATACTAAGTCCAAAATTATACTCTTGACTTCCTCGTACCCAAACCTGATCCACCCAAAGTCTACCCTTTGTAAGTCGAAGACAATGCTATCCTTTTAGCTTTCAGACCCAAAGCTTTGCAAATAGTTAAGACTTCTCTCTTTCCCTCACCCTCCAGATTCAATGGGTCAGTAAATCCAGCTGGACCTATCCTCAGAATATATCAAGAATCTGACCCTTTCTTATCAGCTCTGATGGCACACTCTACCATATATCTTGCCTGAGTTATTAAATAACTTCTAACCGATTTTCCTGTTAATGCTCTCTCTCAACCATAATATATTCTCAATATAGATGCCAGAGTAATACCTTTACAAGAGCAACATTACTCCTCTGATAAAACCCTCCAAGGGTTCTCCACCTACACTTTACCACCCAAACTTCTCTTAAAAATCCTGGATACTCCTATATGATGTGACCTCTCTAACTTCTTCTCCTGCATTCCCTTTTACTCACTGTTCCAGTTGTCCAGGTTTCCTTCTTGTTCTGCAAACATGCTAGATATGCTCCTACTTTAGGGCATTGTGTACTGACTCTCCCTTCTGCCTGGAATGCTTTATCTCCAGATATCAACATGGCTGACTTCTTTAATATTTCATGGAGATAGAGATGTGGATATTGAAGAAAATGGCCCCAAAATTCCCAAATATGGTTAAAAAAGAGATATAATTTTACAGATCCAAGAAACTCTATGAACCACATGTCATATAAATACGAAGGAAACCCCACCTAGATGTATCATAACCAAACTGATGATAAAGCAAACTGATGATTTTTTTTTTAATCTTGAAAATAGCTAGAAGAAAATGACATTACATTCAGGGAAAAATAATGATATGGATAAACGTTGAACTTCATCCCACTAGAATTGTCTCCTTAAATCCTGAAACAACAAAAATATCAAGGACCACAAATACAATATCCAGTAAAAATATATTTTAGGTATAAAAGCAAAAATTATGAAGTTTTCAGGTACAAATGGAGAAAATGTATTTCCAGTAGTTGTGCAATGAAAGAAAAACTAAAAAAAAAAAAAAAAATTCTTCTGGCTGAAAAGAACAGAAACCAGGTGAATACTGGATCTATAGGAAAGAGTAGGGAGAACTAGAAATGGTAAATATGTTGATAAAAATTAAAGAATGCAACAGAATTAAAGAATATGCAAAGAATATTTTATCATTACTTCTTAAAAAAATGTGTGACTGAATGTGTGAATGAATAACAGCACTGTCATGGGACTCATAAGTAGCTGTAATAAACATGACAAGAACAACAGTAACCAGATAAAAGGAATTGTACTGTTGCAAAGTTATTACCTTTTACATAAAGTGGTACAATATTAATTCTAAAATAAAGAATACATATTGCAATCCTTAGAACACTTACTTAAAATAATGTAAGTAGTTATAGCTGAAAAACTAATAGAGGATTGAATTAGAAATCAGTAAGTATAAGACATGTATAAAAGCCCCAATTATTTCAAAATTTGACGTACTGCTAGGTAACTCACAGCTCAAAAACAAATTACAAGGGAAATTAGAAGTTATTGCAAGAGAATTGTAGTAAAAATATATCACAACAAAATTTGCAAGATCAACTTAAAGCTGTGTTTTGGGGGAAATGTGTAGCCTGAGAAGTTCCAATTAAAGAATAATGTTCTTAAAATCTGTTACCAAGTTTTTCCATTAAGAGGCTAGGAAAAAAAAAAGAACAGCTTAGACTTAAGTAGAATAAAGAAAATGATAGTGATAAAGCAAAAACCAATAATGTAGTGTGAGAAAAAAAAGACAAAATTAACGAAGTTAAAATCTGGTTCCTTGAAAAGGTAAATAAACACCTACACCTAGCATGACTGATCAGAGAGAGAGACAGACAAAGAGAGATAAATGGAAAGAGAGAGAGAGAAATGGAGAAAGGAACGACAGAAGATTCGGAGAAAAATAATAAAGCAAATTGGGGAGAAACATAAACAACTGCTGAAGAACATGTGGAAGGTCTTTGTACTTTTCCTACAAATTTTCTCTAAATTTGAAAATAAATCAAAAATGTTATTTTAATAGATCTTTATTGGAGCATAATTGCTTCACAATACTGTGTTAGTTTCTGTTGTACAACAAAGTAACTCAGCCATATGCATACATATATCCCCATATCCTCTCCCTCTTGAGCCTCCCTCCCACCCTCCCTATCCCACCCCTCTAGGTCATCAGCAAAGCACTGAGCTGTTCTCCCTGTGCTATACTGCTGCTTTCCACTAGCTATTTTACATTTGGTAGTGTGTATATGTCGATGCCACTCTCACTTTGGTCCAGCTTTCCCCTCCCACTCCGTGTCCTCAAGTCCATTCTCTATGTCAACGTCTTTAGTCCTGCACTGTCACTAGGTTCACCAGTACCATTTTTTATTTTTTTTTAGATTCTATATATATGCACTAGCATGCGGCATTTGCTTTTCTCTTTCTGACTTACTTCACTCTGTATGACAGACTCTAGGTCCATCCACCTTGCTACAGATAACTCAATTTGCTTTCTTTTTAAGGCTGAGTAATATTCCATTGTATATATGCACCACATCTTCATTATCCATTCATCTGTTAATGGACACTTAGGTTGCTTCCATGTTCTGGCTATTGTAAATAGTGCTGCAATGAACATTGTGGTACATGACTCTTTTTGAATTATGGTTTTCTCAGGGTAAGAATGGCCATTATCAAAAAATCTAGGAACAATAAATGCTGGAAAAGGTGTGGTGAAAATTTTTTAAATTATTTTTTTAAAATCCCAAGTATTACTTGAAATCAGAGTAATATCTGAATAGGCAAAGATTAACTTTTCTCCCTTTTAAAGTATTTTTCTACCTCCCTTTTGCAAATCTGGCACTGGGTGCTGAAGCTGGCTCATACCAGCTTTCACTGGCCATTGATGGGAGTATTTACACTATGGAAATCAGCACATGCTACAAATCAGGGTTTGCTTTATTGTTTTGCTGATTGACTATACTTAAGAAAATGATTGAGAAAACGTTAATAATGCAGATTAAACTTAAAAAATTATGTCAGATATGTAACCTTTATATTTTGAATAGCACAAAAACAATTAAAGAAATATTCTACCAGCATTCAAAAGCTATTCTGGGATTCAGTAAAGAAGTTGCTCGAAGTATTGATTAATGAATAAAGTTCCAATATGTGGCTTTGCTATTTCACTTCATCTTACTCATTAATATAAATGAAAATGTCAAACCATTTTCACATCCGAATTACATTTTTCCATCATTTACAATCACAGATATATGGTTGCTGAGTTCAGCAAAAATCAGAGGGTATCCTGTGAGACTCAACTGGTTACATGGATTTATAATAGAGTATTTTATATTTTATTATTATTTGTAAATTGTGTGCTACACATCTTTTACGTAAGTAAAAATTATAGTAAGGTTATGTGTGTACATAAATTTATCTTTTCATATAGTTAACATATGTGTGAGTATAGGGGCATACATTTATTTTTCCTCAAAGCTGGTAGTTAAACATTTAGCATCACATCACTCAACTCTGGGCACATCCCTTAACTCTGGAAATTTCTTAGACACAGTTTCACCTCTGAAAATTAATGTGACCAAGAATTACCTCATAGGTTCAATGTCAGAATTAATGATATAAACTAAAAACTGCCCATCCTGGTGCCTAATAGGAAGTGGCAGTTACTATGGCAAGGATTATGATCTCTGTTATTAGTACTCTTACTACTCCTAGATGATCATGGCTGGTCCCTGCTACTCTAGTTCCTTCATACTGTTCCCTACCTTCCTTGTGTGGAGAGAAGCTTATCTGAAACACACTTGCCCCACGTACGAATCCCTCAGGGTTTTTTGTGGTTTTTGTTTCTGTTCTAATTTGCTAACCTCAAAACAAGAGGCAAAGTCTATATTTCTTTCTAGGCTTCAATGTTCTCATCAGTGAATGAGGGCTTACATAATGTCACACAGTGTAAAGCATGTCTTTTTGTGAGTGACTGAATGTATCCACTGAACACCAATTCCAGTTCTGACATTTTATGATATTTGGAAATTGAAAATTCTCCTAACATTTAAAAAAATTTCTTCTTTATTTTTCCTTGAAAAGTACTGGAAAACACTGTAAGGTAAAAATGTCCTCTAAGTCTACAGACACTTAAAAAAAAAACCTACCTGAGATTGAAAGTAAAAGCTTCATTTACATTGTCCTGCCCATACAGACCCAGTCTGTGAAATCCTGTCTCCTGAAGACAGCAACTTACAGTTTGGAGTTTATTTTTCCCAGATTCTTCATGAGAACATTTTATTTAAGGAAAAATTTTATAAAGACATGAAAATAACAATAAACATGTATTACTGATATGTACTATTCTAAGTTCTCTCTAGTTTTTGACTTGTCAAGATTTCTGCTCACCTACACACACACATGCAGACACACATAAATACCCACATACAGATATAATGTCAAGGGTTTCATATAAAATATGTGCCTATAGAAATATATATTATACATATAAATATATAATATGAAAGCTATCTTTTCTATAAAAATGAGTAATGTACTTATTAGTCTTATCATGTCATGAACATCATTTAAAACTAAGTACATTTATATCTATTATTTTTATAATTACATATTATTATATTAAGAAAATTTACTATAATGAATTAATCACTCTCCTATTGTTGACATTTTGTGTCCTGTTATCCTAGAAACTCCATTCTACAAGGAATATCTTTTTTTTTTTTCCATTTTTATATGTTGGTATTTTTGACTCTGCTTTTGTGAATGAAATCTTTTTTATTTTAATTTATAACTCACTTTTAGTATTAAGGAAAACTATTATTTAGTTTGTCATACCTAGTTGGCTTATAACAATTTTTGTTAGATTTAATAACTTCTTCCTTAAATACCTCAAATTTTTATGATATTATCCTTTCCTTTGTGATATTTTGTGTGATTAATTCTGCTTGATATATTACATTTCATAGAAATGCCAAAAATTATTTGAATAATAGTGATAACAAAAATGTTCCCAATCTCTTACCAAAATATTTGTAGAATATAGCTATTTAAAAATATGTAAAAAAATTGACTGCTAATAATTTTTAATTATGTTTAAGAAAGTTTCATCTATTATTGTTTTTTTGTTGTTGTTTTTTACCAAGAATAGATCCTGCTGATGTTTATCAAATGCTTTTTTGGAGGGTAGCATTTCCTGATGTAATAGTTTGATTTTTCTCCTTTAATTTGTTAATGACAAAAATTATTATGGTAAACTTCCCTATACTGAATCACCTTTTCATTCCTGAAATAAGCCTGTTTAGGCATTGGATAATATGCACTGATTTATTCACTTTGTTTTACACTTGGGTTTTCTTTAAAGGCGGGAACATACATTACTAGTGCCTATTTGGCCAATGTTCATAATGGGATAATCATAAAATTTCAACTCTCAGGGAACTGGAATCAAATTCTGACCTCACGACTTAGTAGCTGTGACTTAGGCAAATTAGAATCTCTGAGTCTTAATTTTTTCATCTTTATGCATAACTAATATGAGTTGCTGAATAGAAATTATTAAAGGATAAAATGTAAGAAGGTATATAAAACACTAGCCAAGAACTCTGCTCTTAGTAAATATTAATTTACCTGTTCTGTGAGCTAACAAGTAAGGAAAACAACATAACACATATATACCTTCAAGTGAATCAGTGTGACCTTTCTCCTGAATTACAGTGGAAAAGTCCAACCGTGTATCCATAAATAGCAAGGGCAATATAAATATCACACTAAATAAAATATTTTGGCTATTACTGCCTTAATAATAACAGCCACTAGTGAGTGAATCTCCTGGCTGGGGTACCTTTCCAGCAATTTGTCTTTTGCATAACAAGACTGTTTGATCCAAACATGTGTTCATGTTGAACCTTTCCCAGGGCTTCTTATTTATAACTAAACTGTGGCCAGTGTAGTTCTCCTTACATATAATCTCTAAAACATATTTGCCATTGAATAGTTACTGACATTTCCTTCTCTGAATTTCTTTCTAGGACACATGGAAAGGAGGAAGGCCACTGTTCGCACAGTCAAACATCTTCCGTGTCCAGAAATTTCCTTTGGCAGTCAATGCAGTAGGTTTCTAAGTATGATAAGAATACACACTACTTTATGAATTGTGAAAGCAGCTACAAGCACTATGCCTGGCATAAACCAGGTTTTAAATAAATGTTACATGAATGAATAATGAAAGGAAAAGTATCCAATTTTTTTTAAAAAAAGAAATCATTTGTTTGGGAAATATCTTAGCACCTTAGAGAACTGGGGAAATGTTTCAGTAGAAAATATAACTTATCAAACATTTAGAGAAGAGCTAACACCTATCCTTCTCAAACTCATCCAAAAAATTGCAGAGGAAGGAACACTCCCAAACTCATTCTACGAGGCCACCATCACCCTGATACCGAAACCAGACAAAGATAATACAAAAAAAGAAAATTACAGACCAATATCACTGATGAATATAGATGCAAAAATCCTCAACTAAATACTAGCAAACAGAATGCAACAACACATTAAAAGGATCATACATCATGATCAAGTGAGATTTATCCCAGGGATGCAAGGATTCTTCAATATATGCAAATCAATCAATGTGATAAACCATATTAACAAATTGAAGAATAAAAACCATATGATCATCTCAATAGATGCAGAAAAAGCTTTTGACAAAATTCAACACTGATTTATTATAAAAACTCTCCAGAAAGTGGGCATAGAGGGAACCTACCTCAACATAATAAAGGCTATATATGACAAACCCGCAGCAAACATCATTCTCAATGGTGAAAAACTGAAACCGTTTCCTCTAAGATGAGGAAAAAGACAAAGATGTCCACTCATGCCACTATTATTCAACATAGTTTTGGAAGTCCTAGCCACGGAAATCAGAGAAGAAAAAGAAATAAAAGGAATACAAATTGGAAAAGAAGAAGTAAAACTGTCACTGTTTGCAGATGACATGATACTATACATAGAGAATCCTAAATATGCCATCAGAAAACTACTAGAGCTAATCAATGAATTTAGTAAAGTTGCAGGATACAAAATTAATGCACAGAAATGTCTTGCACTGCTATACACTAACAATGAAAGATCAGAAAGAGAAATTAAGGAAACAATTCCATTCACCATTGCAACAACAAAAAAAATACCTAGGAATAAACCTACCTAAGGAGGTAAACACCTGTATTCAGAAAACTATAAGACACTGATAAAAGAAATCAAGGATGACACAAACAGATGGAGAGATATACCATGTTCTTGGATTGGAAGAATCAATATTGTGAAAATGACTATACTACCCAAAGCAATCTACAGATTCAATGTAATCCCTACCGAGTTACCAGTGGCATTTTTTACAGAACTAGAACTAAAAATCTTAAAATTTGTATGGAAACACAAAAGACCCCGAATGGCCAAAGCAGTCTTGAGGGAAAAATATGGAGCTGGAGGAATCAGACTCCCTGACTTCAGACTATACTGCAAAGCTACAGTAATCAAGACAATATGGTACTGGCACAAAAACAGATATATAGATCAATAGAACAGGATAGAAAGCCCAGAGACAAACCCACGCACCTATGGTCAACTAATCTATGACAAAGGAGGCAAGAATATAAAATGGAGAAAAGATAGTCTCTTCAATAAGTGGTGCTGGGAAAACTGGACAGTTACATGTAAAAGTGTGAAATTAGAACACTCCCTAACACCATACACAAAAATAAACTCAAAATGTATTAGAGACCTTAATGTAAGACCGGACACTATAAAACTCTTAGAGGAAAACATAGGCAGAACACTCTGACATAAATCACAGAAAGATCTTTTTTGACCCACCTCCTAGAGTAATGGAAATAAAAACAAAACTAAACAAATGGGACCTAATGAAACTTAAAAGCTTTTGCACAGCAAAGGAAACTACAAACAAGACAAAAAGACAACCCTCAGAATGGGAGAAAATATTTGAAAATGAATCAACGGACAAAGGATTAATCTCCAAAATATATAAACAGCCCATGCAGCTCAATATTAAAAAAACAAACAACCCAATCAAAAAATGGGCAGAAGACCTAAATAGACATTTCTCCAAAGAACACATACAGATGGCCAAGAAGCACATGAAAAGCTGCTCAACATCACTAATTATTAGAGAAATGCAAATCAAAACTACAATGAGGTATCACCTCATGCCAGTTAGAATGGGTATCATCAGAAAATCTACAAACAACAAATGCTGGAGAGGGTGTGGAGAAAAGGGAACCCTCTTGCACTGTTGGTGGGAATGTAAATTGATACAGCCACTATGGAGAACAGTATGGAGGTTCCTTAAAAAACTAAAAATAGAATTACCATATGATCCAGCAATCCCACTACTGGGCATATACCCAGAGAAACCCATAATTCAAAAAGACACATGCACCCCAATGTTCACTGCAGCACTATTTACAATAGCCAGGTCATGGAAGCAACCTAAATGCCCACCAACAGATGAATGAATAAAGAAGATGTGGTACATATATGCAATGGAATATTACTCAGCTGTAAAAAGGAACAAAATTGTTTCATTTGTAGAGATGTGGATGGAACTAGAGACTGTCATACAGAGTGAAGTAAGTCAAAAAGAGGAAAACAAATATCATATATTAACACGTATATGTGGAACCTAGAAAAGTGGTACAGATGAACCTGTTTGCAGGGCAGAAATAGAGACACAAATATAGAGAACAACCGTATGGACACCAAGGGGGGAAAGTGGCGGGTGGTGGTGGTGGTGGTGGTGGTGGGATGAATTGGGAGATTGGGATTGACACGTATACACTAATACGTATAAAATAGATAACTAATAAGAACCTGCTGTATAAAGAAATAAGTAAAAGAAAATTTAAAAAGAAAATATCTTATCCATCCACCCACTCATTCATTCAATAAATGTTGACTGAGGGCTTGCTATTTTCCAGGCAACTCACTGTGAATACTGTGCTCAGTATGACATGCTGGTCCACATCGAGAGATTGCAGTCTGCTGAGGAGATGAATATTGCATATAATTCCAAAATTATTGAGTGATGGAAAAGTCCAATTACACAAGCATACAATAGAGAATAAAAATACAGAGATTTCATGTTTTATCTATAAAATTATAGGACTCAGTGCATTGAACCTTCTTTAATCTACATTTGTACTGTTATTGTTCAAGAGTAACAACTGAATATATCAGGCTCAGTTTCTGTATACTGAATGATCCAAATTGTAGTTCAAGGTCTAATGTTAAATAAGCTTATTATAAACTCATCAACTACAAGATCAAGGGATGCTGCATACTATCATAGAACCACATTGAAATTCAGCTGTTTGGAGGTGGGCTAGTTTCTTTCATGAGCTAAACATCTCTTTCCTGCCTGTTAGCAACACAGCACCAGAAAATACTACTATCTGAAAACAAATAGCTAAATCTTTGAATGCTAATCTAGTATAAACCATAAAATCCTGACTGGACAGAAGTAACACAAAAGAGAAAGCAGAATATGCTTAAAAAATTGAAATATAATCAAACTAAAAATTTACTTTGAAAAAAATAGGTAAAGAAAAATAACAGATGAACTTCACAGAAGACTGAAGGTCCTAGATAGATAATTAAGAAAAGAATGCTTTCAGACCAGTCTGAATCTACAAGCTGAACATGGGTAACTTTTGCTTCTGGTGAGATAAAGCAACAAGGAAACAATTAGCATGCAGTATGCTTATCCCTGGCAATAACTGTCAAATCCTTTACTGCCTTGTTCCCATAATTTTCTGGCAACAGTCATAGGACTCTGAAGATCTGTCAGCTCCTACCCACAGAAATTGCACTATGAATGCTTGAGGAGCTCTTGATAAGATTCTTAAAAGCCACGAGAGCCTTTCTCACCCTCCTCCCACTTGATAGAGTAGGTAGAACCCCTCCCATCCTTTTCTACTCCTATAAAATAATCCTCTCAAGGAGCTTCAGGGAAAACAATATTCTGAAACGCAGAATAAACCTTCCCCTGGGAAAAGGGATTGCCAAGGCCTGGCTCTCTCCTTAGAAAGGGAGGTGGGAAAGTACAGTGAACACAAAATACATGCATATAAATATTCCAATATGCTTAACATACTTTCTCACTTGGATCCCTCTCATCAGAATTTAAATATTCTCAAGTGTCCCCTACCAACCTAAAAAACAAAAATAAAAACATCCTCACACCCAATGACATCTACATCATCAAATTCATCAGTCAGACTTTTTTTCCAGACTTCTGAGTTATTGGCCAGATTTTGTATTGAAATAACCTTCAGTTAAAAAATTCACTGTCACTGTAACCTCTCAACAGTTTCAGCATCTTTTGGTCAGCTCCTCCTGCAAACATTCTCTTCCTTTGCCTGTAACAACAACCTCTTGGTTATACTCCCAACTCTGATCAGTTCTCAGCCTCCTCAGCCCAATTGTTAGAGTTCTTCAAGGCTATCTAGGCTGTGAGACTTCCTATTCTACACTCGCATCTAAATCTACAGCTTCAATTGCTGATCTAGTCAACTGGTGACTAGATACCCAGGCCTTCCAGATTTACATTTTTAGCCCTAGATGATTTCCAAACCTGTACTGGTACCTCCGTTTTGTGAAAGTTCACTTTACACACTTCATTTTTATGAAAGACCTACATTAGTACCTGTTTTTGCTAACCAAAAGAAATCAAAAAGGATTTTCACTTTTACAAAAAAAGGTGAAGAGTGAAAATGGTGGTCAGCGTTGGTTTTGTAGCAAGCCCGTTACAAAAGCGGCCTACACCCCAAGCAGTAAGAATGGCGCTGCCAAGCTCCTTCCCTGGGAACTATATTCAGCATCTCAGCATCAAGACGCCACATCTCTGAACTCTGTCTGTGAGCATCTGTGCTTTATCTCAGTTTATTTCGTGCAACTGTTAGCAAGCTCTGTCCTAAGGTAACTGCTTCTTTGCTTTATGCCATTTCAGCTTATAAAAGATTTCATAGGAATGCTCACTTTCTGACAGCAGGAGAAAGGTGTATAGTATAAAACTACAATGAAGAACTATACAGCTCCACATACCTCAGATGCACCTCAGACTCAACATGGCCAAAATCAAATCCCTGATTTCTTCCCACCCGAAACAAAACTATACAAATGAATGAATAAACAAAGCAAATCCCCCTCTACAAAAGCAACTACCCAGTTCTCTTCCAGTGTTCCCTGTCTCAATACAACGATCATCAGTATCCTAGTCGTAAAAATTAGAAACTTAACATAATTATTTTCCTTATTTCCATGTTAAATCAATTATTTAGATTCAATTTCTAGAGATCTCTTAAGGGCATTCACTCTTCTTTTTTTTTTTTTTTTTTACATCTTTATTGGAGTATAATCACTTTACAATGGTATGTTAGTTTCTGCTTAATAACAAAGTGAATCAGTTATACATATACATATGTTCCCATCTCTCTTCCCTCTTGCATCTCCCTCCCTCCCACCCTCCCTATCCCACCCCTCCAGGCGGTCACAAAGCACCGAGCTGATCTCCCTGTGCTATGCGGCTGCTTCCCACTAGCTATCTACCTTACGTTTGGTAGTGTATATATGTCCATGCCTCTCTCTAGCTTTGTCACAGCTTACCCTTCCCCCCCCATATCTGCAAGTCCATTCTCTAGTAGGTCTGTGTCTTTATTCCTGTCTTACCCTTAGGCTCTTCATGACATTTTTTTTTCTTAAATTCCATATATATGTGTTAGCATACGGTATTTGTCTTTTTCTTTCTGACTTACTTCACTCTGTATGACAGACTCTAGGTCTATCCACCTCATTACAAATAGCTCAATTTTGTTTCTTTTTATGGCTGAGTAATATTCCATTTTGGTGGAATATTTGGTGGGAGCATTTAGTCCATTTACATTTAAGGTAATTATCGATATGTATGTTCCTATTCCCATTTTCTTAATTGTTTTGGGTTCGTTATTGTAGGTCTTTTCCATCTCTTGTGTCTCTTGCCTAGAGAAGTTCCTTTAGCAGTTGTTGTAAAGCTGGTTTGGTGGTGCTGAACTCTCTCAGCTTTTGCTTGTCTGTAAAGGTTTTAATTTCTCCATCAAATCTGAATGAGATCCTTGCTGGGTAGAGTAATCTTGGTTGGGGGTTCTTTCCTTCATTATTTTAAATATGTCCTGCCAGTTCCTTCTGGCTTGCAGAGTTTCTGCTGAAAGATCAGCTGTTAACCTTATGGGGATTCCCTTGTGTGTTATTTGTTGTTTTTCCCTTGCTGCTTTTAATATGTTTTCTTTGTATTTAATTTTTGACAGTTTGATTAATAAGTGTCTTGGCGTATTTCTGCTTGGATTTATCCTGTATGGGACTCTCTGTGCTTCCTGGACTTGATTAACTATTTCCTTGCCCATATTAGGGAAGTTTTCAACTATAAACTCTTCAAATATTTTCTCAGTCCCTTTCTTTTTCTCTTCTTCTTCTGGAACCCCTATAATTTGAATGTTGCTGCGTTTAATGTCCCAGAGGTCTCTGAGACTGTCCTCAGTTCTTTTCATTCTTTATTCTTTATTCTTCACTGCAGTAGTTATTTCCACTATTTTATCTTTCAGGTCACTTATCCGTTCTTCTGCCTCAGTTATTCTGCTATTGATCCCATCTAGAGTATTTTTAATTTCATTTATTGTGTTGTTCATCATTGTTTTTTTCATCTTTAGTTCTTCTAGGTCCTTGTTAAATGTTTCTTGCATTTTGTCTATTCTATTTCCAAGATTTTGGATCATCTTTACTATCATTATTCTGAATTCTTTTTCAGGTAGACTGCCTATTTCCTCTTCATTTGTTAGGTCTGGTGGGTTTTTATCTTGCTCCTTCATCTGCTGTGTGTTTTTCTGTCTTAGCATTTTGCTTACCTTACTGTGTTTGGGGTCTCCTTTTTGCAGGCTGCAGGTTCATAGTTCCCGTTGTTTTTGGTGTCTGTCCCCAGTGGCTAAGGTTGGTTCAGTGGGTTGTGTAGGCTTCCTGGTGGAGGGGACTAGTGCCTGTGTTCTGGTGGATGAGGCTGGATCTTGTCTTTCTGGTGGGCAGGTCCACGTCTGGTGGTGTGTTTTGGGGTGTCTGTGGACTTATTATGATTTTAGGCAGCCTCTCTGCTAATGGGTGGGGTTGTGTTCCTGTCTTGCTAGTTATTTGGCATAGGATGTCCAGCACTGTAGCTTGCTGGTCGTTGAGTGAAGCTGGGTGCTGGTGTTGAGATGGAGATCTCTGGGAGATTTTTGCCGTTTGATATTATGTGCAGCTGGGAGGTCTCTTGTGGACCAGTGTCCTGAAGTTGGCTCTCCCACCTCAGAGGCACAGCCCTGACTCCTGGCTGGAGCACCAAGATCCTTTCATCCACACGGCTCCTTAATTCGGGATGATTCATTGTCTATTCATGTATTCCACAGATGCAGAGTACATCAAGTTGATTGTGGAGCTTTAATCCGCTGCTCCTGAGGCTGCTGGGGGAGATTTCCCTTTCTCTTCTTTGTTCTCACAGCTCCCAGGGGCTCAGCTTTGGATTTGGCCCTGCCTCTGCGTGTAGGTCACCGGAGGGCGTCTGTTTTTCGCTCAGACAGGACGGGGTTAAAGGAGCCGCTGATTCAGGGGCTCTGCTCACTCAGGCCGGGGGGAGGGAGGGGCACGGAGTGTGGGGCAAGCCTGCGGCGGCAGAGGCCGGCATAACATTGCAGCAGCCTGAGGCGCTCAGTGCATTCTACCGGGGAAGTTGTCCCTGGATCCCGGGACCCTGGCAGTGGTGGGCTGCACAGGCTTCCCGGAAGGGAGGTGTGGATAGTAACCTGTGCTCGCACACGGGCTTCTTGGGGGCGACAGCAGCAGCCTTAGCATCTCCTGCCCGTCTCTGGGGTCCGCGCTTTTAGCCGCGGCTCGCGCCCGTCTTTGGAGCTCCTTTAAGCAGCGCTCGTAATCCCCTCTCCTCGCGCACCAGGAAACAAAGAGGGAAAAAAAAGTCTCTTACCTCTTCGGCAGGTCCAGACTTTTCCCCAGACTCCCTCCCAGTTAGTCGTGGTGCACTAACTCCCTGCAGGCTGTGTTCACGCCGCCAACGGTCCTCTCCCGGCGCTCCGACCAAAGCCCGAGCCTCAGCTCGCAGCCCCGCCCGCCCTGGCGGGTGAGCAGACAAGCCTCTCGGCTGGTGAGTGCCGGTCGGCCCTGAGCCTCTGTGCAGGAATCCCTCCGCTTTGGCCTCCGCACCCCTGTTGCTGTGCTCTCCTCCGCGGCTCCGAAGCTTCCCCCTCCGCCACCCGCAGTCTCCGCCCGCGAAGGGGCTTCCTAGTGTGTGGAAACATTTCCTCCTTCACAGCTCCCTCCCACTGGTGCAGATCTCGTCCCTATATTTTGTCTCTGTTTTTTCTTTTTTCTTTTGCCCTACCCAGGTATGTGGGGGGGGGGGGGGGGTTCTTGCCTTTTGGGAGGTCTGAGGTCTTCTGCCAGCTTTCAGTAGGTGTTCTGTAGGAGTTGTTCCACGTGTAGATGTATTTCTGGTGTATCTGTGGGGAGGAAGGTGATCTCCGCGTCTTACTCTTCCACCATCTTCCCGGAAGTCCACTCTTCTTTAAGCTGCCTTTCACCACCTTAGTATAGTCATCCATTTGCCCAAGACTTGATTTCTGAATTGCCTAATGATTGATCTCTTCATAGTCACTCTTATTCCAATCCTTTCTTCATATTACTTCATGAAGCTAATATTTCTTCATGAAACTGATGTTTTGAAAGCTAAAATTTCATCATTTTTTCTTCTTTGCTTGGAAACTCTTCAATGGTTTTTCACTGCCACTGAGAATGAAGACATAGCCTTTATACAGCACAAAATAATACCTTACGTGGTTTCAACCTCACCTACATCTCCAGCTTCGTCTTACACCATCCACCCTTGCTCTTTGCTCCAGCTTTAGTGGCATTGTCTCACTTTCTCAAAATGTCATGTTCTATCTCATTGCAGGGCTTTTGCTAGAACTCTTCTCTCTGCTTAAGATATTCTCTGTTATTGTCTCAAATTTGAAGAATAGTAATTCAGGTCAAACTTCACTTCCTGAGGGAAGAATTCCCAAACACCACAGAGCAGATCAAGACCCTTTTATTATATATTCTGGTAGCACAACATGTCAGTTCTTCATAGCACTTAGCATTATGTATTAAATAAAAATTTGTGCCTTAATATGATTAACGTCTCTCTTTCCCAGTACCTCTCTGTGATGGCAGACACCATGGCTGCTTTTGTCACTATTGCATACCTAGAGTCTAGCACAAGTCTTGTCATATAATTAATGCTTAATGAAGTTTCATGGGATGAAAAACCAGATGAACTGATTCTGTAGAGATGGAAATTGATACAGTGAAATAATCGAATGTCTGTCTTTTCAGTTTTATACCTCTGATCTACATGGATCGATCTTGATCAAGTAAAACTGACTCAAAAAATGCTAATTTGGGCTTCCCTGGTGGCGCAGTGGTTGAGAGTCCGCCTGCCGATGCAGGGGACACGGGTTCGTGCCCCGGTCTGGGAAGATCCCACATGCCGCGGAGCGGCTGGGCCCATGAGTCATGCCTGCTGAGCCTGTGTGTCCAGAGCCTGTGCTCCACAACGGGAGAGGCCACAACAGTGAGAGGCCCGCGTACTGCAAAAAAACAAAACAAAACAAAATGCCAATTTTGTCACTGATGTACATATTAATGTTTCTGAATGACTCGTTGGCAGAGAGCAAGAAAGAGTGATGTAGAACTTTGTACTTGTACCACTTCTGCAGTTTCATGATGCAAAATTCCAGCTCCTATTATTTATATATGAATTGAAACATATTGTTGATATATATATATATGTAAACATATTTTTATCATAAAACATAGTAATACAATATTTAAGAGAGCTGGATCCTCCCCATCTCTAACAGTGAAATTTAGATATTGAGTGGTCTTTTTTAAATTTAGGAAGAGATATTTTTGACATCTTCTTGATACCAGTAAGCCCCACAGTGACAGGACATCATACTTAAATGTGACTAGAGAGAAGTAATGGGAATTCTCTGGCCAATGCTTTACTATGCTTTTCAGAAAGCATCTGATTTTAATTTTGAATGGTAAAATTTGAACATAGTTGGCTAATTTACCGGCCACACAAGGAAAGAAGAGGCTTCATTTTAAGTGGTTTATACCATTTAGGATGGTTACTGCCAACTTTGAGCTGAAAAAATTGGAGGCCACTGACCGAGAATGTATATCCACAAAACTATATAGCTAATAGCCAACCATAATCAATGCTTTGGAAATTGATATATAAATTCAATGCATATGTAATATCTATTAAAATACAAATATAACTTTTAATCATCACACGAGATCTGAAAATTTACTTTATACCTTTATTTTATTAGGTATTCATTGACTGTAAGATTATTTATTTGTCATAAAATGTTCAGTTCAATGAGTCCTATAATATAATAAAGAAATTATTATGTACCACTTTACTGCTAATATCACTGAATCAAAATTTGTATAAGACAGTCTCTAACTTCTTTTTTAAAAGCTATAAATATGATTACACAGGAAGAAACACTAAAACCAGATTCTGAGCACTTTCAAATGAGAAAAATGGCAAATGCACATTTAGCTTACAAACTGAAGACATTTCCTCATTCATTCAGCAAATAAATCTGCCAGGTACTACATTGACAGTTAAGGATGTTCCTAACTTCACAGAGCTTAATCTAATTTCTTTCCAAAGAATCTTAATCTTAATTTTGTTAAATCCCATCATATAGAGATTTATTTTTTAACCTCAGTCGTTGAGCTTGTATATGATTCTTATTATATCCAAATATTATGTGAAGTTGATAGTTAATAGTTCATATTATATAAACCAAATAGAGACAATAAATGTTTTGATTTCTCGCTAGTTGATTGTGTTTTTCTCAAGTATTAAAAAATTTTTTTTCATATGTACATACAATATAATAAAATAAAAAATAGCTACAGCACCTAGAAGTTAAATTGTTTTTTTTTTTGATTCCTTTCAGTAACAGAGGTTTCATATTTTAAATTACTCTAAGTCATTTATGAAAACATATTTCTCATCTCTTCCTCATCACTATTTATACACCTTCCAGATCCACCCCACAGGTTGGCAAGAATCTGCCTGGTTATGTTCTTGGAGAGAAGTGTTCATGCGGCTGGAGGGAAGCATGAATGAACAGGGTGTGCTCAGGGATAAGCAGAAGTGTTTTTCTTGAACTCTATTGACTGTTCTTTAACGTCAATTGACTCATTGACTCATACAAAATCACACGCACTTCCAGCACAATGAGGGAGGAAAGTGTCCATTCTCCATCCATGTTATTTGAGTGAATTTGGAAAACCAGCCATCCTATCCAAGAACTGTTTTCTTTTAACTGTTCGTCACAAAATGATATACTACATCCAGGTGAACTATATCTGGATAGATAGAAATGCTCCATGCACAACTAGTACTATAGATGAATAATGTCAGTGGGCAAAATCAGCCATGCATGCCTCGTCTGGACAATCTTCCCATTGTCTTATAAGCTTCATTGACAAGAATGCCTCCTAATCTGACCCCACCATGACAGGAAGTTCCTTAAGGACAGGGTATACATGTTATTTGTATTTATATTAACGGTGTTTAGCAAATATTTAGACTTTTAGTAAACAAATAAATTTGTAAAAGTAGGAGCAAAATGTGCCAATTCTCCATTTAACATTCTGATCAATTAATAAAGGAACTCACAAGATACGGAAGAACTCACAAGATACGGAAGAAAGACACCAGAATTGTGTTACCCGATAGCTTAGATTCTTGCCATCAACCCTGCCTACTTTGTTGATCTTGCAGTGGTTCTCAATTTTACCCTTACAATGGAATCATCTAGGGAGTTTTTTTAAAAGATCCCACCCAGATCACATCTCAGATTAAATAAATCAAAATCTCTGAAAGTGAGATGCAAGGACCTGTATTTCTTAAAGCCCCCATGCTGATTTCAATATGCAATTAAGTTTAAAAAACACTTTTGTAGAGAAACCTGAAGAATACAGTTATTTCATTGATATACCTTAAAAAGTAAAAGCTAAGCTAATTTCAAGATTGATAATAATGACAATAACTACTTTAAACAGACTTAGAATGTCTTAGAGGAGAATGATTAATATTTCAGTTCCTCAATCCTAAACTGCAGGATATTTTCAGATCAAAAAGTGAAAGTTATGTGTACTTGAAAAGTTGCATGATGTGATACAATATATGTTAAACCTGGAGGATGTGTCCTGGGTTTTCAAGACCTTCATCCATAAATTAAGCTGTGTATCTCTGTTTCCTCACCTGTAAAATAACCAGGTTGGGATGAATGATCTCTATGATTCTCTCCAGCCCTACAATTCTATAACTGGTTTGAGGAGCATCCTGAATGATTATTTTAATGTTTCTAAAATGTACAACTTTTCATTTGAGAGAGTATCCTTTATAATTATGATGAAGTAGGCCTTTTGTGGCAATGAAAGTTCTTTGTTTTATACTTAAGAGCTCTATTAAATAAAAGAAAAAAGAAATAATAAATCTGGAGTCCTTTGATTTTGATGAAGTGTTTTCCTTGGCTCAAATTCATTAAAGTTGAGTCCAAATACCAAAATCCCTGCCCATAATCCACATGAATAATTCCAACACTGCTGGCTATCATCTTCTGCAAACCAGAGTTAATGGAATAAGGTTGATTCTGACCAAGAAAGGGCTTTGCCAACTAAAGAGAACTGTAAGAATTAATTCTAGCTATCACCAATGTGCAGAGAAATGATGTTAATTATATTATGATAAATATATCAGAGTTAAGCATAAAATTAAGTCCATTGTTGAAAGTTTCATTCTGAACCTTAATATCATATTTAATCTTTCATCTTTCCTTCATACTTTCATAATTGCTCATGGGGTTAAGTGCCAACATCTGTGTCCAAAGTCAGTCAGTGGCAGAGCCAAGGCTTGTATACCATGTTCTTGACTCAAATCTTGTGTTTCTTGCTATGTCTAGCTGTCATAACCAGGCATGTTGTTAGTCATGCTGTTCTTTTAATTTTTATTTTAAATGGACTCAATTTTTAATTTGGTTTACAGTGACTACTTCTTCAGCTCTTTTCAAAGCAGAGGAAGGGACTAAACAGATTCTCACACTCGTGCTTCGAATCCAGTTGGGACGATGGCATGAGACAATGAGGATGTCAGTCATGTAAAGGAGTAGCAAAAGAAACAAAGTTCTGGGATCAGAGATAGGAACTGTAGTCTCAATTCTGCCATCAAACGACTATATCTTCTTGGGCAAATCACAATCTCTCTGGATCAGTTTCCTCAAGAGTTAAATAAAGAGGTGTAGATTGAGAATTTCTTGTACTTTCTTCTTCAATCCCTAATTCTAATATAAATGTAATTTTCTCAGTTGCAAACAATAGATGGTACTCAAAGTGACGAGGTTGTCACTTTTAATTAAATTTGTTTCCTTCTGTGTAGTACAGACTTCAGCTAAATTCTTTGTCTATAGTGAATACAGTATAGATCATCAAACAATTTTTCCTTGAGTAGTTGTTTAATCAAATAATTAAAATGTCTCATTATGTCTTTCAAAACCATAAGTAGGTTAATTGAAATCTTTTCTCAGTAGTTTTGATTAAATTGCCAGAAATGAGTACCAGGTACCCGATTTCCCTATTTACATTGCATTTATTTCTTTACTTATAATATATGTTATATTTCATTTCCCTTGATCTTATAATATTAAATATTGAACTAATTTACAAATTTGTAGAAATCACATTCTAATACTCTAATTATATAGGTATTAACAGGCCTGTCTGTATCTAGAGATCTATGTAAAAATATCACTGTGGTAGACGGAATTCTAAGATGTCTCCCAAAATATTCTATCCTAATCCCTAGGATTGTGAATAAAACAGATATTACTCCTATGATTAGGTTACGTTATAATGTCATAATTGACTCAAGTAAAGAGAGATTATTGAGGTGAGCTTGACCTAATCCCAAGAATCTTTTAAAAGCCAAGAGTTTTCTGGGCATTCCCTCGTGGTCCAGTGGTTAGGACTCTGCACTTTCACTGCGTAGAGAGCGGGTTCAATCCCTGGTTGGGGAACTAAGATCCCACAAGCCATGTGGCACAGCCAAATTTTTTAAAAAAAAGCCAAGAGTTTTCTGAGGCTAGTAACACAAGAGGAAGTCAGAAATTCAAAATCCAACCATTGCATGTTTGAAGATGGAAGAGGCCACTTGACAAAGAATGTGGGTGACCTCTAGAAGCTGAGAGTAGGTCTCTGTTGACAGCAAGGGAATGAAGACCTCAGCCCTTCAATGCCAAGGAACAAGAATGAGCTTAGAAGTAATATTTCCACTGATCCTCCAGATAAGAACTTAACCAACCAATGTCATGATTTCAGCTTGTGACACCCTGAGCAGAGAACCCAGGCACACCAGACCAGACTTGTGTCTGACAAAACTGAACTAATAAATGGACATTGTTTTAATCCATTAAGTTTGTGGTGATTTGTGAAACAGAAATACAAAACTAATACATTCCACCTCGGCCTCAATTTTCTTTAGGTAAAGCTAACAATTTTAGATGAATGTTATACATAAAACTATCATTCAAAAATAAATAAAACTTTTTTTTTATGAGAGAGCTGTGCTATGGCATTTATTCATACTTTCCTTAGCAAACATAAATCTATTCTCCCACATGATAAATCATTTTACTGCTAAGCCATTCCAAAAAGGCCTTTCGTAATACATTCTGTGCTAAACAATTCATCATTATGAAATTTCTTCTTAGTCTTCGTTTCCTCCAGATAGTGAAAATTAGTGAAATTCATGCACACTATCTGTTGCCCCTACTGAGGCATATTATCCTTTATACAATAATTTATACATGCTGTAGTTAAAAAATAAAAACACATAAATAAACTTCTTGAAGTTGTTAGAGATGACAAGGGAAGGACTATAATGGGAATCAGAATGGTGGTAAGTATCCAGGGAATATTAGTGACCATGTTGTTTTTCTTACGAGCTACTGGATTTTTCTCTTAATGCATTTTTCACAACCGATTTCCTCTGATTTCTCATAATTTTAGTTTTATCTATATATGTGCTATGCTTACATGTATAGCATTTTTTTCAAGTTTTGTCCTTTTATTTAATTGGTAAATTATTTCCATAGTCTGATCCAGAGTTGTAAGAGGGAACCTGACTGGATTAGTACACTATTTCAGCAGTCCATTGTTAAGACCAGTAGCCAGCCTAAGGATGGCTGCCACTTGATCCCTGAGGCAAGAGAGGGGTGAGGTCACAAACTGTAACATGGTTGTCTACACAGGCAGCAGAGATAGCAATCCACAAGAATAGACTTTGTCCAACGATCACTAGCTCTAATAGAAACCTCAATTTTCTTCCTCTCTCTGACTTACAAAATAAAATGAAGGGGACTTCCATGGTTGTCCAGTGGCTAAGCCTCCACACTCTCAATGCAGAGGGCCCAGTTTCCATCGCTGGTCACGGAACTAGATCCCACATGCTGCAACTAAGAGTTCTCAGGCCACAACAACAACAAAAATGATCCCGCACACCGCACTGAAGATCTTGCATGCTGCAACTAAGACCTGGTGCAGCCAAATAAATAAATAAACATTTTTTTAAATAAAATAAAATAAAAATGAAGGATGAAAATTTACCTTATCTCCTCCTACCGAGATAAAAGGAAACCATACTTATCTAATAGGTGGGAGGTGCAGGTACAAAAGAACAATCTTTTGAGAAATTACACTGCAACTAGTTTTCCCATAGAATATGTTACTCAAAAAAAATTTCTGGAATGTTACTGTAGCTATACTATGATTATATATCTATGGAAGTAGATGGGAAAGGATACTAAGGCAAAGTCAATTTTGAAACCATCAGATAATCAGAACTGAGCAAGGAATAAAGTTATTAAATTGTGCCTCTCAATCCTTCAAAAAATATTTACCAACAGATAATAATTTTGATTGTTACACAGTTTATATTAAGATAACCAATTTGGTCTTGATTAGAGACCTTTCTAAATTTCAAGAATATAGTAAATACCATATGAGCTCAAAGGTAGATTAATGATATCACTTCTTTCTAAGGCAACTTATAACAACCTGTGAAACTGATCTTGCCTTTGGGTGATGTATAATTCCTGGATGCATGCAAATAGGTGAGAAATGAAGGGATCATAGTTTGAATAAAATGATGACAATGAAGAGAATGACATCAACTGCAATAATATCAAGACCTGGAGAAAAGCATTCCTAAAGTGTTTTAGAACTTGATTTGTTCTAGATGGGGCCATCAATACAAAGGAAGTCTAGATAGAAAGATGGAAAAGAAATGGTCTTAACAATTTCTTGAATATCAGACAATGAATTTAATAATAATTACTAACAGTTATCCAGCCTTTACTTTTACTTTAGCTATATACCAGGATCTATTCTCTCTCTCTCTCTCTCTCTCTCTCTCTCTCTCTATATATATATATATATATGATATATTTTATATATTGATATATATATATTCATGTAATTCTCATAAAAATCCTTTGAGATAGATGTTGTTTTTTTCAATTTTAAGAAAATTGGCTATATAAAAAAATAATTGGCTACAGTATATAAAGAAATCCATTATATTCACATGTATTTGTGGAAATGTATATGAGGATATTTCTCTGTTATAACTTTGAGTTAATAGAAGAGAAAATGGCAACATGCAAACATGTATTGGACCTAGCACAAACTTAGTGAACTAAAAACAATATTCATTTCTTGGAAATTCATTTGAAAAACTAATAAGCAACAACTGTTTTGTGGGTAAATTTGCTTGTGAGCCCTTTTAAACCCTGAAATACTCTGAATATCCAAGGCAACATTCAATATGCCATTTATTTCAAAGAGCATATAGTTTATAACTCTGAGATGTCGTTTATCCCTTGTTCCCACAATTTATCACTCAGAAACCACAGACTTGAATATTCTTTTCAGATTTAGCTGGGGTTTCTTTAATCTGTTTTTTATTTTGTTGTTGTTGTTTTAATTGAGATCTATAGAAATGTCTTGTCAGTTTGTTCTTTTCAGGCCAATAATTTGTGATAGAACTAACCATAAAAACAAGATTAAAAAGCTGATTATTGTAAGAAAAAAAAGAAACAGCATTTTATGTAGTAGTTGCCTGTGATTCTTGATTGTACTAAAATGGAAAAAGAAACATCAAATTGATAAGCAAAGTGATTTTTTTTTTCTAAATTTGTGCTTAGCTACTAATATACATTGAACTTGTTTCTTTCATCAGTCAAGTTCAAAAGCTGGAGAAGCATACTTCCTGACCACTCCATTTGGCCTATCAGATACTAGACATTTATGTATTATTGATGTATTTTATTCCAATGATAGGTTTACACTCTTCGTTGAAAGAGAAAAATTTTCATTATCTACTTCTGTACTGAATTTAACTGAAAGTTGGAAACATCTCAAAGAAATAAGACCACCAAAACTTGCATAAATATTTAGAGGTACTGACCTATTTAAATGACAGTTGTTTGTGATAGTAAATTAAATTTTTATTTAAAAAACCTATGGAAATGAGTAAAATTTGAATAATTTGTATTTCTCAAATGAAAGTTCTTTGAACATAAAAACTTCTATAACTTGGTTGAATTTGATGGTTTTACTTTGACTCAGGAAGCCCCTCATGTGGTCTTCTCATGTTTTCCTTGTCTTTAAGTTCACTTGAGATGTCTAACTGAACCAAAGAATTCGGCAACTTTAGAGGAAACCACCACAGTTTACATGGTTTTATTAGACATTCCTCTAAAATTGTTTTGTTTCTAACGACATTCACTGCATAAGTCACTTTCAAAAGGCATATTTGTTTTCCTTCATCTTTCCGCCTTCTTAAAGGTCTTATGATTTTCTAAGATGAGTATCTAATGATTACATTACAATCCAACACCTAAAAGGAAAGCTGAATGCTTTAATGTTTTAGACTCAATTTCCTGCAAAGATGGGAAGTAGCTAGTTTCCTATACCATGAAATATCTACTTTTACTTATGCAGTGTTCAATAAATGTCATCTAAATGACCTCTCAGTTGTCTGTGCATATGTAAGTAACCTGATATGGAATATTTACTAGTTTACTGGAAAAAAATTTCCAGTGTTTTCTTCTGAAGGCACACCTCAGGTAATATTATCTTCTTTAGCCCATGAAAGATGATCAGAAGTGGCATGCCAATTACTAATGAGAACACTTAAAACTTGTCCGATTCTCCATATTCTCTTCAGCTGATGGGGGAACCCTGTCTCCTGTGAACAGCAAAGGCTCCATTAGTCTGATTCCTTGAGCGACCATGATGAGCAAAACCCCTACCAATCTGTATTGAAATGTAGCATAAGTATAAAATAAATCTGTTGTTTTATGAGTTCTTTGCCTATTCCAGGTTCGAGTCTTTTATCAAATATGTGATTTGCAAATATTTTCTCTCAACCTCTAGCTTTTCTCTTTACACTCTTAACAGTATCTTCCATGGAGCAAATGTTCTTAGTTTTAATAAAGTACTTTTTTTTCTTTCATGAATGGTACTTTTGATGTTGTATCTAAAAATTCATAACCAAATACAAGGTCATGCAGATTTTCTCTTATTTTGCTTCTAGAAGTTTTATAGCTTTTCATTTTACATTACATCTTTGGTCCATTTTGAGTTGATTTTGTGTAAGGTGTGAGATCTGCAAGTAGGTTCACATTTTTGAATAAGGGCATACAACTATTTCAGCACTATTTGTTGAAGAGACTAGCCTATCTTCATTGAAATGCTTTTGAATTTTTGTCAAAAATCTGTTAGCTCTATCTGTGTGGGTCTACTTTTGGGCTTTCTATTCTGTACCATTAGTCAATATGTCTATTTTTTGTCAATAACAGACTGTTTTGATTCTGGTTGTTTTATAATACATCTGGTATTGAGAACACTCCAACTTTATTTTTCTTTTTCAGAATTGTGTTGACTATTCTAGTCCCTTTACCTTTCAACATAAATTTTAGAATTTTTTTTTATGTCTACAAAAAAGCTTGTGGGGATTTTGATTGGGATTATGTTTAATCTTTAGATCAGGCTGGGAAGAACTAACATCTTAACACTGTTGAATTTTCCAATTCATGGACATGGAACTATCTTTTCTTTCCATTTACTTAAATATTATTTGATTTCTTTCATCAATAATCTGCAGTATTCCACATGCAGATTCTTACATATTTTGTAGATTTATAATTGTTTTATTTTTCTTTTTGGTGCTATTGTAAATGCTATTTTTCTTTAATTTCAAATTCAAATTATTAATTGCTGGTGTATAGGAAGGCAACTGCCTTGTGCCTCTGTTGCTTTAAACCATTGGAACATTTGGGTTATTTGTTACCCATTAATTATCTTGATGAATATGAAGGTTGTACCTAAAGCATGCTGATTCCCTAATAAAAACCTAAAATATATCTTACTGTCTTAGGGATCTAATAGCTGCTGGTGGGGAAAAATATTGGAAACTGAGAAGATGGAGATTTGTGCTCTACAGCATGGTGAAATATTTGCTAAGACCTATAAAAACATGAAAGGTAGATTATGTTCCCGATGCACTTGTAGCTCTAGGGGAGTATATTGGAAAGCAAAACGTTAATTGTGTGTTTTGGTTACCACTGGATAGTTTGGCAATAAATTGCAAGATACAAATGAACTCAGAAAAGAACTAGACAGTTTCCAAAACAGAGAAAAAGGGGAGTAGAATGAGTCCAGAAACTACTTTTCCATCTCAAACTGTGAAAGATGAGATTGAGAAATGCTTTGTGAGATCAAAATCCATTAAAACCTTTCAATTGATTAAATTACCTCTGGGCCAGGAGCAAATTAGGAGTATCATGTTCTTAAGTCCTTTAAGTTAGGAAAAAAAATTATTAGATCCCAGGCCTCAAAGTACCTGACACTAAAGAGAGAGAGAGAGAGAGAGAGACAGAGAGAGAGAGAGAGAGAACATGGAAGAGAAAACTAAGTAATGTAGCAGTTCTGGGAACTATGTCTTAAAAAATATCGTTGGTCAGTTATTGGCCCAAGGAGCTGACTAAAAGCAGAGAGATGATAATCTTACTGAGTTTCTGAGGAGTCTGTTCCTCTTCCAGACTTTAAATGCTCTTTAGGCACCCAACCATATATAGGCAGGAAATGAGTTAAGAAAGCAGAAATGCATATTCCCCAGTGTCCACTTAAGATGTGGCCAAGAAATATATTGGAAAAGGAATACTCTCCCAGAGGGTCTAGCTAGTGACTTAAAAAACAATGAACAAAGTTCCTCCCAAGGAATAGAATCAGGGCATAAACAAGGAACATTCCATACCCCCAGGGAAGGGAGTCTCATAATATCTTCCCATTGGAATTTTAGAATTGCTGTGAGCCAGAGTCTGTAGAAAGTCCCCATTCTTCCTCTTTCTGAATGGAAGTAATTTTTTGTTTGTTTTTCTTTTCCACCATTGCATATTATGGGTGTATCTGGTTGGGAAGGTGGTGCATTTTAGCTCCTTTTAGCTCACTATTCTCCAGACCAAGGGAAGCCACATTATGACCTGATGGATAAACCAATGCACATTACTCAGAGATCTGGATTTTAAATTCCATACCATGACTGGAATAGGCTTTTGGATTTTCTTTTTTGAGGCGATGATGTCTAAATTCTCATGTGGGAAGGAAAGTGAACATAATACTTGCTGATGAAAAGAAAGCAAGTTGTGATAAATACTACTATTATTCCCAGAAATTTCTGTTTCTCCTCTCCTTCCACGAAGATTCACTCTAAGTTATGCATTGCTGTGGGACTTGTTTTGGCCAATGGAATGTGAATGAAATTGATGTGTCACTCCTGAGTGGAAGTACTTAAGAAATTCAATTTTCTGTGTTCTTTGATCCTACCATGCCTAAGCCTGAAACCTCAGGTTCAGATGACAACAACACCTTGATCAATGTGGTCTTCTGAGCAACTCCAATAAGCAGCTTGCCCTTTGCCAACCTGGATAACACATGTAACATGAAAAAGAAATATATTTCTTCTCTTTTAAACCACTAAAGTGTGGTGACTCTTTGTTTTGCAGCCTAAGGTAATCTACCCTGATTATTGCACCAGGTAAATTGCTTAACAACATTTGATACTTTGATGAATTAAAACTCAACAACTTTGTAGATAAGTTAAAAATGTCCAGATTCTGCGTGAAATTCTCAGAAAAAAAAAATCATTATTTTAGTCAAGTTTCTATATCCCTCCAAAATGCAGTAGCCATATGTATACAAGAAGAACAAGATATACAGATCTGGAAAAAGGCAACCTTGTGAAATTTTGGTTTTTGAAACTTTCTGCTTCCCCTCCCTATGGTTATTCAGTCTCCAGAGTCCTAATCTCCACCCACCTACCCTAACCTCTAAATACATAATTGTACACAACTTAGAGCACAGTAATGTAAAAGTGGTGCCATTTGGAGTTAGTGCAAATTATCTCTATTGTTTTGTTTGGAAAGCTTGGAGAAAATGATATGGGATGTGAAAAATAATGAACAGGTTTATACACATCTCCAGTAGAAGCAGTATTCAATCATACTCCCCCCTCTTCTTTTCTTACCCTCCTTTTTCCTTTTCTCTTTTTCTCTATTTTTCTTCTTTTATTTTCCTTTTACTATGCCTCAAAAAAATGGAGTTTTAAAATAAAAAGCAACAATTTGATGTCATATCAGGAAAATATATGTGTTGATGTGTTCATTTAAGGTTTATTTTCTCAGAAATTTATGTTTTAAGACATCTTATTTACATATTATATAAGAATCAGAATAAATTCTATTTTAGAATTTGAGAATTGAAACAGAGAAGCTCATTTGTCTGGAGTTTCATGATAACAGGGAACTTAGGGTACTCTCTAACTGGTGGAAAAAAAATACAACTAAATAGGAATGCAGGATCTCAGATTTTATAGGCATGAGGTTTACTACTCATTATACTGAACATTTTCACTAAATGTTAAAGGAAATAAGTATTAGCATTTTATTCTGAAATGAGGGCAGATATTTTAAGAAATACATCCCAAGATGTTATCCTATTTCCCAAAATATAATTAAGTATTACCCACTAAAACATTTTCTTGCAAGTTGTTTAACACCTAGATATGATCTAAATTTCCCAAAGTCTTTTGGGTATAAGAAATTCAATGCATACTATACTAATTTCCAGTGACAAGAAATTAACAAACACATATTTGTGAACAGTATTTTTTCAATATGATGTCAGCATTAAATGGAGTACATATTGATTTCAAGAAAATGATTTTAAAAGTATGAATTTAAAGAGCTATAAAGTGTCAACACAAAATACATACAACAAAGTAAGATTTTTAGTGTAGAAGGCATTTGAGTCTCTTAGGACTTTGTTCCCAGGATCAGACTATCGACTGAGGGCTTTTTTCCATGGCTGTGATGAGACTCAGCTGGACCGCTAACAATCCCCTCCAGGGAGCTGGCAAGTCCGAAGGAGAAAGCTGCAATTGGCTCCCCTGCACCCACCCTCACTGTGCTGCCCTCGGTGAAACTGACTGTCTGGGAAGACAAAAGTGTACAGACAGGGAATTTGACATCAAGTTTAAAGCAGTGCCAAAACCCACTTTATTTAATGTAAGCAGTGGCTTTCCACCCACAGCTTCCATCTCTTCTAAATGTTCCAGTCATGTGGGCTCATGAACAATCCTTTCCTGTGGACCAGTGCCAGCTTCTTGATTATTATATTTTCTTTTCTAACTTTGAACTGAATTATCTTTCACTGGTTGAAAATCTTTCAGAAATGTTCCCCAATAAAAGTAAACTCTTTCTTTTAATCTTTCCTTTTATGTATGGAAAACGTAAGCATATGAGGCCAGCCAGCGCTAAAGTGAAATTAGATTTAGAAAAGTAAAATTGAATCTACATATTTTATTGGCAGAGGGAGGAGACTGGTTAGTTAAAGAAAAGTGATTCATATTTTATGCTATATATTACTTCTTTCATTGTAGACCTAAAACTCTGATACTATACTTTTTTTTCAACTTTTTAGAAAGTTGCATTTAATTTCTTCTCATATTCACTAGTATAAGCCCCACAGAGGCTGGTTTTCTCTCATCCATTTTTTTTCTTAGCATTCTTCATTATAGCTCATCTTACTTCACTATATATGACTTTATATATAATTCAATATGGCTGAATAGAGTGAATTATATAGAATTCAATAGTCAGAATAGAATGAGAAAGTGTAACCAAACTCATTAAAATCTTATTACTACCTAGTAAACTTGATAATAGGGGATATGGGAATGGTAATGAGAAACTTCAAACACTGGATATATTATCAAATCAAGAGAATACACATGAATGTTCTGGAATTCTCATCCTTCATGAAAAAGTACAATAAAAACTAATCACCAGGGACTTCCCTGGTGGTGCAGTGGTTAAGAATCCACCTGCCAATGCAGGGGACACGGGTTCGAGCCCTGGTCCAGGATGACTCCACACGCAGCAGAGCTACTAAACCAGTGCGCCACAACTACTGAGCCTGCGCTCTAGAGCCCGTGTGCCACAACTACTGAAGCCCACGCGCCTAGAGCCCGTGCTCCGCAACAAGAGAAGCCACTGCAATGAGAAGCCCGCACACCGCAATGAAGAGTAGCCCTTGCTTGCCGCAACTAGAGAAAGCTGGCGTGCAGCAACGAAGACCCAGTGCTGCCATAAATTAATTAATTTAAATAAAAAAACGAATCACCAGTTCTAGTTTACCTAGACCAACTGGTTTTCTACACAAAGAAAATTCCAAATTTTTAAACTATATTTCATTAAGAAAGTATTGTTTGAGACGCAAATCTCAGGAGGGGTTGGTAAATTGCTGGTTTCTTTAGATATGAGTATAAAAACTGACCTATATACAAATATATCCAACCCATATGAAAAATACTCTCAATATGTCCTACTTTTTATGTGAAAAATTTTAAGAGCTATTTCTACAATAGCAAAGGGTATGTTTTTTGGAATAAACAACATTTCCATCCACCTTCCCATAAAAAAACACTCCTTGGCTGTCACATCCTAATGACACACACCATTTCTAGTTCCCTTGTAAATGCTTCCATTTCATTTGAGGACAGGTGCCATATGAGGTCAAGAGTACAGTGGTCAGAGCACGTATTGCATATTGGCGGTGATAGTCATGACTTCTGGATAAAAGAATGAAAAGTTAATATATTTCCATTCAGAGTGTCAGTTAAAAACTCACTCTTTGGTGGTGAGGACTAGTTGGTGGGGAGGGCCTCCTATGGTTTTCTTTGTCTTGCTAAGGTTTTAGAATATTTCAAAAATATATACACTGTTCCAAAATAAACCACTTAGTTTTAAATAAGCTAATTGGAGAATTTTACAAACTTTAATGGTGCTCTTGACTTTCATATAAAAAAACTCAGAGGAAAAACATTATGGCTTTCTATGGGTAATTGAGGCATTAAAGTAGTAGTAGTGGTAATAATAATAATAATGTTGTATTTGGCAAAGAGAAGCATCATGGAAGTTCTAAACAAATTGCAAGTGTCACAGTAGCAGATCTCTGTCCAGTTGGGAGGTGACAGCAAGATTTATTTTTCATTAAAAGTCAAGACTTCTTCCCATGTTTTCTAAAGACCCTTTGCCAAAATCCACCAAAACTATTAAGAGCACTAGGTATAATGTTCCATTAGTTAATAAACTAACAGATTTCTGAAGTAATATCGATTAATTGCCATTTTTGTCTCTTTTTCTTGGCTCATACATTTTAATTTGAGGTAACTAGTTTAATCTTGACAGGTACAGAGAATATTTAGTTTATTCTGTGACTTAAGGAAAATTGTCTTTCCATCCATTCATTTACGTAACATCAAAGCCCAGGATGATAATGATAATGTCCTGGTGGGCAAAGCCACAGTCTTTTATATTGATTGAAAGTATGGTGATTGTATTAGTTTTCTACTGCTGCTATAACAAATTACCACAAACTTTGTGGCTTAAAACAACACACATTTATTAGCTTACAATTCTGGAGGTTAGGTGTCAAAAATGGGTCTCACAGGCTAAAATCCAGACAGCTTGCATTCACCTCAGGAGGCTCCAGAGGAAAATATTTCCTTGCTCTTTCCAGCTTCTAGAGGCTGCCTGCATTTCTTGATTTGTGTCTTCCTTTCATCTTCAAAGCCAGCAGTGGCTGGTGGAATCTTTTTCACATGATATCACTGTGATACTAACTCTTTCGCCTCCCTCTTCCACATTTAAGAACCCATGTGATTACCTTGGGCCCATGCAGATAATCCAGGATAATCTCCCTATTTTAGATAATCTCCCTGATTAGCAAACTGAATTCCATCTGCTTCTTTCATTCTTTTGTCATGGAAACCACCATATTCATAGGTTCTGGGGAACTAGGATATGACGTCTTTGGTAGTCTGTTTTGCTGCCTGCCACAGAGCTATTCTGTACAGATTTGTGTAAAGGAACATCTTAAGTGGTAATTTTCAATGTGAAACATGTGGTTATTAATATAGTTTTATGAACTTGCCCAGCAATGAAAACCAACTGCTTCTTTTCCTAAGGCCACATTTCATTATATCTAGTATATTCTTTCTTTGGAGAAAAAAATAATTACCAAAAAATTCATTTTCATTAAATGAGTTACTTGTTAGAAATACATTCAGGCCTACAAATTAATTGAAAGTTTGTAGAAAAAGTTATGAAATGTCCATATCTTAAAAATGGCATGTAGCTCAGAAATAGTTTCAATAGCATGAGCTCCACATTGTGGGATCTTAGTTCTCCATCCAGGGCTCAAACCTGGGACCCTGCAGTGAAAGCTCAGCACCGTAACCACTGGATCATCAGGGAATTCCGGAGTGAGTTTTTAATAATGACTGATTCCTAAGGAACCGTCCAAATCTACAGTACTCTCCTTGAAAACTTTGCCCAATTTACTAAACTGTTTTATTTTGTACATGAGAAGAGAACTTTACCTAGTGAAATGCATACAATCTTGTTTTTTAAATATTGGCAATAGCAAATTTAATTTATAAACACGCGTGTGTTTATTGTTTTGTATTCTCTAAAGGTGCTGTACCTACTTGTTTCAACAAATCGCCAGATATAATTGGGCAAACAAGTGTGTCACCATCCTCCCTTGAAGATGAGGAAATGAGGGTATTAGAGCCATCAGTGATTTATCTAACATTACTTATTTGGAAAATGGCACAGACAGCCTTCAAACCCAGGGATTCCGAAGACTTACAGTGAAGGGTGCTTTGAACCCTGGCATTTGTTATCTGGGAAAATCTAGTAGGAAGCACTCAAATCAAAATACGAACAAGTTAGAATCCATGATCGTAAGACTGAATTTTTGAATGTTCAGTAGAAATGAATTTATATAGGTAGGTTTCAGCTTTCCAATATAATAAGCTCAGTCACTTGGTATTATTTCTCTAACTTTGCTTAGTATCATTGCATGACTTGAATCTGTTGTGAACCATCGTATTTACATGTGTATATGTATCCTTATCTTCATAATCGGTATGAGCTGAGGTATGAACATGGTCAAAAATAACACTGATTTAAAATTTATTTTCATGTTAAAAAAACACAATGTTAACATGTTTATGCAAGATAGCTTCAGGAAAATTGAGTATTAAGGAGTTTTTCTGAATCCCTTGTATTTATAATGCTGAAAACATTGGTAGAAATTGACGAACTGAACTGCAAAGACACAGATAGAATTTTTCCCTCAATATGGATATTTATTTGGAATTTCAAAAATTTTGCCTAAGCTCAGAATTAAATTTTAAGTCACTTATGTTTATTTAATTGGTCTTTTCTCTGTAACTGTACAGTCTTCCTTTATATACCTAAGAAAAAATCCCTGCCAAAGTTGCTGATCACATCTTATCCATGTCCATATACAGCTCCTGTATTTTCTATATTATTTCTAGAATTTATGAAAAATAATCATGACCTCTTCTCAATTTCTCTAATCCTCATCCCTTCTGGTTTTGTTCTAATTTCTCGCAGGAGTTGAAAAGTTCAGTTTTCTCATATAAAAGTTTTCCCTATGTACACATCACGCTTTTGTAGCACTCTTTCCATTTATCATATACAATTAACATCATTCAAAGAGATACGGTTTGATGGATCTATTACTTCTCCTGAACTCTTATGTTACCAACCTATTGTCACCCACATAAGCAAATCTACCTCTTCACATGTACTCATTTGCCTGTAATACATATCATATATTAGCATATGCATAACCTCATGCTTTTGATAACATGAAGACATAATTATAAAGCCAAAACAAAACAAAACAAAAAGTAAGAAATAAATAGTCTAATTACTAATTAAAGTAAAACTAAAACCGCATTGGCATTTATCACAGGCACCGTGAGGATCTATTCTGAAGATGAAGGAAGAAAACTGAAAGAGGGAGAAATTGTGATTTTGTCCAGATTATTTTATTATCCACCACTGCAGTTTTATTTTTTCACTCTTCATTGATTTTTCCTCCCTTTAAGAGTAATGTGTATATCACAAAAATGAGATATTTTACTAAGATTAGTCAAAAGGCTCCCTCACCTCTATTTGCTAGATAGTGTACAAAATTTAAAGCTAGAACATTAGGGTGAGAAATAGAGGCCAAAAGAAACTAGGAAGAATCTAGGATGAGATTCAAAAGAACTGTTTTCAAAGTGTGAGAGGCTCATTTAAATTGCTGACTTAGGGCTTCCGTGGTGGCGCAGTGGTTGAGAGTCCGCCTGCCAAAGTAGGGGACACGGGTTCGTGCCCCGGTCGGGGAAGATTCCACATGCCGCGGTAGCGGCTGGGCCCGTGAGCCATGGCCGCTGAGCCTGTGCGTCCGGAGCCTGTGCTCCGCAACGGGAGAGGCCACAAGAGTGAGAGGCCCGCGTACCGCAAAAAAAAAAAATTGCTGACTTAAACTGTCATCTGCATTTAGATATTGGTGTGGTAAAAGTAATTCTGTCTTCTTACTCCATTAGTTGCTCAAAATCATACTATTCTTTTATTTGATCCATGACTTTCTGGTGAGCACTGTATATTTCTCGGAGTAAATTGCCTTCATATTTCTGTTTATATGTTGCCTTCATATTTTTGACACAAAATAATGTGCCCTTTCAACTGATCAGTTTTTCAACAAAATTGTCTTGTTTTCTCAAACACATACCTCCTGGAGGCCTCGAAGTTGTTTTGCACACAGACACACACACGCTAATCTTGATTATTCCACATGAGAGCCCCACAAATCACTTTTCTCTTTGTATCTTCAGGAACCAAGTCTCCCCATGGCATTTCTTGGACAATTAGACTCTCATCTCTACCAACATGCTCAACTCTGTCATTTATGAGGTCCTGAGCAAGAGAATGAACAGAGACCCATGTAGCATATGGCTAAATTTTTAAAGATTATAAACCAAGTTAATAAACTGCTAATAAATTATGATTTATCCCTGTGCCTTACAAATATGCATTCATAAAAATGTATTTAAAGAAATATGTGTAAAGCTATGCTTTGTATATTACTGAAAGTCAAAATAATATCAAGGGGCTTCACTGGTGGCGCAGTGGTTGAGAGTCCGCCTGCCGATGCAAGGGACACGGGTTCGTGCCCCAGTCCGGGAAGATCCCACATGCAGTGGAGCGGCTGGGCCCGTGAGCCATGGCCGCTGAGCCTGTGCGTCCGGAGCCTGTCCGCAACGGGAGAGGCCACAACAGTGAGAGGCCCGCATACTGCAAAAAAAATAAATAAATAAAATAAAATAATAATAATATCAAGGATGAGTGAAATCAATTATTATTGTGCATGTAGGCATTCTGCTGATGACCTGACATATTTCTTGGAGGAAAAATAAAATTGAAATGTAATAAATTATTGTACACTTATTCCATAACATTTTCTTTTATTTATTTTCATTTTAGCATAATGTTATTATATGATAATCTTAATCTTAAAAATATGAAATAAAATATAATTGAATTAAAAATGTAAATGTAAAAAATCAAAATGACTAAATTATACTTATGTATTTTTCCAAAAAGTTATTTTTCTAAATTACTTAAAATTATCTGTTAGAATTTAGAGACAAAATACAATTATAATCAATAAATATCTAAAATTTAAATCAAAATTATTTGAAGTTAAATTTGTCATAAAACTTTGTAAATTAAGTTAAATATTGTTATATCACTTAATGTCCATATACTTGCTGGTCCAAAGGACAAATAACACACTTCCAGTATGGTATGGCTAGACCCCAGAAAGACAGTAAAAATAATATGTTTACGATTGCAAAAAGTAATATGTTAATTATTTAAAATTGCAAAATATCCCTCATTGCCATGCACAGTACCCGTGAATATCATGCTAATTTGTGTCACCAAAACCTCAAAATGGAGCAAAAAGAAAAGCAAAATAAAGTAGATCTCAGCACTACTGGGAAAGGACACTTCATTATGCAAGAAACTATGGTGATCATGCTATTTAATGGAAGGATATGATACATGAATTTATTTTTTCTCTTTAAGCAATTCTGCCACTCAATTCCTCTGGGCACGTGTAAGCACTGACAGTCTCCAGCTTTGGCATCACACAAATTAAAATTTTCACAGCATTCGGACTACATTGACTTTAGCTTCTGAACATTGGGCAAGAGAAACAGAGATTTCCTAGGGGTCAGAATGGTGTTAGTTCACAGACTGTGGATGCTTACAGTAAACACTCATTGGGTTGCTTTGCTTTGGTGCCAAGGGCTGGATGCTGAGTGACAGAAACTCGTGCATTCCTTAATGTATAGTGAAGAATTAACTTTACCCAAAGAGAGGTCTGGTCTTTGTCCTTAGCTACTGGGAAGTGATTCCAAGCTCCTGGAATGTGTTGCTGATAAGCACATCTTTGTTTATCAGAGGTTTTGGCAACCAGACAACCTAACAATGTAATTTGTAATGGGAGCTTTAGACCACACCATATTAGTTTGGACTTCCAAAAGAAACTGGACACTGAAGGTATTAGCCAAACCTCTGGAGGGAGGGGTGTACTGGAGACTAAAGGTCAGCCGTGTGGATAGTATGTGAGCCCCAGTTAAAATTCTGGACAGCAAGCAAAGACTAGAGTGAACTTCTCTGCTTGAAATACTCTGAGTATTGTCACACTGCAATGCCAGGAGGATAACTTGTCCCTGAGAATAACAGGAGCTTCATGTTCAAAACCCTCCCAGATTTGCCCTGTGTGTCTCTTCTTTTGGTTAGTTCTAATTTATATACGTTCACTTAAAAAAGAAAAAAGAATAGTGTAGTTGTAAATATAGTGCCAAGTTCTGTGAGCTATCTAGAAAATTCTCAAACCTAGTGGGGTTCTGGGAATACCTGAACTTGTGAGTTGGTCCAAAGTGAAGGTGGTCCTGCAGCCCCCAGACTTGTGACTGGTGTCTAAAGTGAGGACAATGTTTTGGGTACTATTCCCTCAGACCGTGCGATTTGCCCAAACCCCATTGCACTTAGAGTATTTGCTTTTTTTTTAATTTTTATTTTAATTGGAGTTTTAAGATGAGTTCTTCTAATAAACTTTTAGGGAGGGATCTAACTTGTTCTTAGGCTTTCATATTATAAACACAAACACGTACATTTGTTTTTTGTGTGTTTGCTTATGTGAGCCCTTTAAAGCAGAGTGCCCATGGAGAGGGTCCCTCTCCTTAGTCAATGTGTGATCCTGTCCCCAGAACACCTGTGTACTTAACTTTGTTTAATCCATAAATAATGTTTATCCACATTCTCTCTTGCAAGAAATCCATTGTCTGCTGATCACGGTCTCCCGCCCCACGCCCCTGCTATTTTCTTCATTTGTGGTACTCTTTTTCTTTTTTAACAGCTTTGATTAAGAATAATAAACATCAGTAAAATGCTTATGATTAAAGTTTAAAACTGGTAAGATTTGATATATGTATATACCCATGAAACTATCACCAAAATCAAGGTAATAAGCAATCACACTCAAAATTTCTTTAGGTCTCTTTGTAATCCCTCTCTGTGTTCTTCCCCATGCCCTCCATCCCCAAAAAATCATTTATTTGCTCTATTTCACTATAGATGAATTTGCATTTTATAGAATTTAATACAGTGAAATCATACATTATATACTTTTTTTAGTCTGGCTTCTTTCACCCAGCATGATTATTTTGATATGCATCAAGACTGCTAAGTGACTCAATAGTTCACTGCTTTTTATTACTGAGTAGTAGTCCATTCTATACCAAATTCTATAATTTGTTATCCATTGATCTGCTGTTGGAAATATGGATTGTTTCCGGTTTTCGGTTATTACAAATAACATTCATGAACAAGTATAAACATACGCTTTATTTATATTGAGTAAATAGCTAAGAAGGAAATGACTAGGTCATATGATAATTTTAACTTAAGAAAATGAGAAATTGTTTCTCAAAGCCGTTGTATCATTTTACATTTGTGTGTGAGAATTTCCGTTGTTATACATCCTCATCAGCACTTTAACATCTCATCTACACTTTAACTTTTGACTTTCTAATAGATGTGCAGACTTACCTTATTGTTGTTCTAATTTCCTTTTCTCCAGAGACTAATGATGTTGAGCATCTTTTCATGTACTTGTTGCAATCCATATATATTCTTTGATAAAGTGTTCAAATCTTTTGCTTTTTTAATTTGGTTGTTGGTTGTCTTATTCAGTTTTGAGAGTTCTATATATGTTCTGGATACAATTTCCTTACTAGTTGTGCAATTTGCAGATATTTTCTCCCCATGTGTGGTTTCTCTTTTCAATTTCTCATCATTGTTGTTCAAAGAGCCAAAGTTCTTAATTTTAATAATGTTCCATTTATCAATTATTTCTTTGATACATTGTAATTTTGGTGTTATATCTAAGAAACATTTACCCAACACAGGATCAAAAAATTTTCTCTCACATTTTCTTTGGTGAGAGAAATCACTTTTATGGTCTTTGGTGTTACATTTAGGTCAATATACCACTTTGAGTTTATTTTCGTATATAGAGAAAGATATACATTTTACATATAGAGAAAGAGAAAGAAATTGGTGAGGGAGATTAAGAGGTACAAACTTCCAGTTGCAAAATAAATGAATCACAGGTGTGACATGTACAATGTGGGGAATATAGTCAATAATTATGTAATATCTTTGTATGGTAACAGATGGTAACTAGACTTACTGTGGTGATCATTTTGAAATGTATAACAATATCAAATCACTATGTTTTGCAACAAGAGCTAACAGTGTAGGTCAATTATACATCAAAAGCAAACAAACTCATAGAAAAAGAGATTAGAGTTGTGGCTACCAGAGATGGTTTGGATGAAGGCAGTCAAAACGTACAAACTTCCAGTTATAAGATAAATAAGTACTAAGGATGTAATGTACAAAATGATAAATATAATTAACACTGCTATAAGTTATATATGAAAGTCGTTGAGAGTATATCCTAAGAGCTCTTATCACAAGGAAAAAAATTTTTTTCTATTTCTTTAATTTTATATCTATATCTCATATGATCTATATGAGATGATGGATGTTCACTAAACTTATTGTGGTAATCATTTCCTGATGTATGTGGTCAAGTCAGTATGTTGCACACCTTAAACTCATAAAGTACTGTAGGTGAGTTATATCTCAATAAGCCTTGAAGGAAAGAAAAAGAAAAGACCCTGAGTCTAGTAAGGGAACTTACAGATAAACTTTAATTAATTAACTAAAAGAATCAATTAATTGTGGTTTCTGTGAAAGGATGTGGATGGAAAATTCCCTTTAGCATTTGTGTGCGTCGGGAAGTTCTTATTTAACCCCAACTCTTGAATAAAAGTACAGCTGGACATGAAAGGAGAGAAAATTATGGATCAAAGTTCACCATTTTTTTTATAAATGGATATTCAATTGTTCTCATACAGTACGAGAATTGTATTCTTTCTTTGTGAAATTGACTTTGAACCCTTGATGAATGACCGTGTACAAGTATGTCTATTTCTATAATCGCGATTCTATTTCATCAATCTGTTCATCCTCACACCATCATCACACTATATTGACTACTGTAACTTATAATAAGTCCTAAAGTCATATTCCTAGTCATCTAAGTTTAATCTTTTTTTTCTAAGTTGTTTTGTCTATTCTAGCTAATTTGTATTTCTGTACAAAACTTAGAATGACCTTGCTGATTTCTACAGTAGAAAACCTGCTGTAATTTTGACTGAGATTGCATTAAACCTATAGCTCAATTTTAGGAGAAATGACATCTTAACATTATTGTGTGTTCTAAGTTGTAAGCAAGGCATATATCTCCATTTATTTAGATTTTCTTTGAAACCTTTTATCAGTTTTGTAATATTGAGTGTACAGGCCTTGTACCATATTTTTCAGATTTGCTCTTAAGTATTTTATATTTTAGTGCTATTGTAAATTGTATCTACTTAAGTTTCAATTTCCAATTTTGTCTGGCTAGCATATAGAATAAAATTAATTTTAGTATATTTATCTGGTCTCCTGCACTGTGCTAAACTCAGAGTGAGTTCCAGTTTTCATTGTCCAATCTGTATGCCTTTCATTTAGTTTTCTTGCCTTACTGCACCTACTGGAACCTCCCACACAATGCTGAATAGAAGTGGTGAGAGTAAACTGTCTTGACCTCTTGCTTCTCTTAGAGGGAAGGTAATCAGTCTTGCTTCATTACGTATAAATTTAGCTGTAGATTTGTCATAGAAGCACTTTATCAGGTCGAGAAAGTACCTTTCTATTCCAAGTAAGCTGAAAGTTTTTCGTCAGGACTAGATTTGGATGTTGCCATATGCTTTTTCTGCATCTCTTGGGACAATCATGTGTTTTTTCTTTTTTTTCTACTCTGTTAATATTGTGAGCTATATTGGTTGATTTTCAAACTCTAAAACATTTCATTCCTTGGGTAAAACTCAGGTGGTCAGTATATTATACTGTTAAAAGTATTGTTGGATTCAATTTGCTATCATTTTGTTTAATTTTTTTTTTTTTTTGCGGTACGTGGGGCTCTCACTGTTGTGGCCTCTCCCGTTGCGGAGCACAGGCTCTGGACGCACAGGCTCAGCGGCCATGGCTCACGGGCCCAGCCGCTCCGCGGCATGTGGGATCTTCCCGGGCCGGGGCACAAACCTGCGTCCCCTGCATCGGCAGGCAGACTCTCAACCACTGCGCCATCAGGGAAGCCCTGTTTAAAATTTTTGCATCTATAGTCACAAGGGATGTAGTTTGCTATTTTCTATTTGTGTATTATCTTGATCTGGTTTTAGGATCATGGTAACAATAGCCTCATAGAATGAGTAGGGAAATATCTCATCTTGTTTATTTTTCTTGACAAGATAGAGTAGCATAGATACTGCTACCTCTTTACTGTTAGAATTCACCTCTTATCTAGAACTAGATTTTCTTTCTACAAAGATTTTAACTGCAATTACATTTTTTTTAAATAAATTTATTTATTTATTTTTGGCAGTGTTGGGTCTTTGTTGCTGCGTGCAGGCTTTCTCTAATTGCGGCGAGCGGGGATTATTCTTGGTATTGTTGCACGGGCTTCTCATTGCAGTGGCTTCTCTTGTTGAGGAGCATGGGCTCTAAGTGTGCAGGCTTCAGTAGTTGTGGTACGTGGGCTCAGTAGTTGTGGCACACAGGCTTAGTTGCTCTGCAGCATGTGGGATCTTTCTGGACCAAGGCTCGAACCCGTGTCCCCTGCATTGGCAGGTGGATTCTTAACCACTGCGCCACCAGGGAAGCCCTGCAATTACATAATTTTAAATAAACCTATGGCATTCAGGTTATCTGTTTCTTCTTGAGTAAACATCGTAGTTTGTGCTTTTCATGTTATTTGCTTAATATAAATTTTCAAAGTTATGACACAAATTGTTCATAATACCCCCTTTATCTTTTTAATAACTGTAACATCTGTGGTAATATTACCTCTCTCATTCCTGATATGGGTAGTTGGCTTCTTTTCTGTATCTTTTTTTTTCCTTTTCTTAATTATCCTGACTAGAGTTTTATTAATTTTATTGACCATGTCAAAACCACCTTTGGTTTTCTGATTTTTCTATTTTGTATGGTGTTCTTATTTCCTAATACACTGATTTTTACTTATTTATTATTTCCTATATTTTGAGTTTCATATAGGCAGTATCTAGTTGAGTTTATTTGTCCCTGTAGTGTGGTTATGGTATTCAGTTGAAACACAATTAGGTCCTTTTGTTTCAGTGTCCTTTCAGTTTTTGAGTTACTGTTTTCCTTTCCCATTTATATTAATTTATATTTAAAATATGTAGAAATGTAAAACTATGCTTAATAATAACTTTAAATATAAATAGCCTAAATTTCCAACTAAAAATAGAGCTTTCAAATGTCAAAATTATACAAAAGCATATACTCAAGAAAGTGTCATTCTCTCTCCCTTATATTCTACTTCATTCTCTGCTCAAGTTTTCCATCATTTTTGTCTTTTCAAACTACGGTGAAACTCTGATTCATCAATCAAGCCATGACAGCATTTGAACTTGGGGAAAATACAACATTTCTATACTAATTATTAATTTGACTCCTGCTGTTTTCACTGTTCTCTTAGCTCAACTCAATTAGTATAGTTTTATTTGGCACCCAAAAGCTGTAAACGCAAACGTAAAGACAAGGACTATTGTTTGGCACCACTTGATTACAGAAGTGCCAAACGTATTATCCAGAGCATACATATGTGTGCATGTGTGTTTGTGTGTATCATCAAAATGAGAACACAATAATATAATATCTCATGGGGAACTCATTGACCTCTGAGGAAGCATCTGTGGGTCCAAGTACAAGTAACACATATATTTGTCCAATTCTCTCTTTTTCAGGAATTTTACCATAATTCAGGGAAAAAAAGAAAGAAAAAAGATAAATCCTACCACTTTTATTAGTTTATGTACACTCCATTGTTTTTTTCTCTTCAGTGGTATGTATTTTTCATGGGGTACATAAATAGAGAGTGTTTTTTTTTAATAAGTAGTTTATGTAGGCTTTATTAAATACAACATGCCCATGTTCTTCCTAATGGTATGAATGGTAAATGTAAGGAAAACTCTGAACTGAACTGACAACTTTTTTTCACATTCTTTATTTGAGTTTTGGTAGGAAATGTACTCTTATACAGGATTACTTATTAACTGAAAATGAATAGAAATTTAATGATAATAATTAAATTATGGGTATAAAAATAAAATAATGTTTGCCTAACTACCTTTTCTTACATCTCTTTCTCCTTTCTTCTATTCCACTCCTAAGCTAGCCAGCATGCTTGCACCTACATCACAAACTTGCTCAGTACTTTTTCCATCTCAAAATTTCAGTCTAATCAATTCCTTTTCCAAATTATGCCATATGCTAATTTCACATTCTTTTCTCTCACTTCTCAGATCTCACTTTAACATACCAAGACTTGTTCGTTTCATATTTCTAGAAATCACATTGCAGTAAATTGACAATTTTGTGGTGAATTCATATCCAACATATTATTGAATCACTTTGCTAGTTGAAGTTAAAGCAGAAAATCAGGAAGTAACCAGAATTAATATCCAATATTTGGCTTTAAATAATGACATTTGACAAGATCTCATTTTCTTAGGTTAATATTTATTAATTTTTAAGTCCTCTCTCCCACATTTTACTCCTTTATTCAGTTAGGAAATGGTTGTTATAGTCATAGGTGTCTTATGTAAGCAGAACCAGAAGAAAAGCGTTACATTAAAATGTGAGTTGAGTATATTTTGATGAAAAAAAATTCAAGGCACAATGAAACAAACAAGGAATAAAATGTTCACAATGTTCACCTGTAAAACTAATCCCTGTAATTTTTTAATTTTGTTGTTACTGTTGTTAGGTTTTTTAGTGTGTGCTTAATTTTGCCAACATGGTATGAAAGAGAAAGTTCTACTTAAGTTCTATTTAATAGGAGCGCCACATCAGCATTCTTGTCTTAAGCATGAAGATAGAGTTTAGTCCTCTGAGACCAGGTGGTGGACTACCCTACAGCATTAGCTCATGGTCTGAGGAGAATTATAACACATGACAGACTCAGCAAAGAGATGGATTCCAAAGCCTTAGCAGAGCTCTGAAAGATGGCAATAATATTTTGACAAGGAAAAATCAATACACATGATGGCAGCAGTTTCAAGCTCAGACTGGTTCCACCCTTTTTCTTCACCTACATTTCTAGCTTTGTTTCAGAATGGTTATTGCTGCAGATTTGAGAGGAGTGGACAGACAAGAAGCCTCTTATCAGGCTATGGATGTGTGAGGATGCACCTGGCCTTCCCTACAGTGAGGCTTCTAGGTCCAGGCAGATTGGATTTGATACTTGTCTCAGTATCCTTGAAAGGCAAGAGCAGATAAGAAATATGATCAAAGTTAGGGGAAATAAGAGGGAAGTTAATCATTTGGTGGTTTGGAGTGGTTCGAGAAGTCTGGCAAGGTTAGAAGTACTGGGCACCCTAGAAAGCTTTGAATAGGTAGTGTTAGAACAACTGAAAACATTTATTTAAAACAGTGACTGATAATTTGTGGAACTTGACTGACCAAGGGTTAATGTTGTTTGAAGATGGAACAATTTAATAGCAATTTTGAGGAATATATAGATAATAAATTACAGTTAGTTTAGAAGAACTTGATTAAAAATCCATTGCACAGAAATGACCTCTGAGAGGTCTCCCATCCAATTCTTTTCATGGAGTCACTGTTAGTCTCATGGTGAACTGGGGTGGGTGCACCAGGTCCTGGCCTGGAGGGCATCTTAAATTCTCTCACTAAAATACAGTAAATTTATTGAACAAACATTCTGTGTATATTCACAGAGATTATGTCTTATCTGGCTGAAAAAAAGAACAGTCTTGTGTGTTATTTACCAGATATTTATTTAGTACCTGTTATGGCCTGGGGAGCATATTGGATTAAATAAGAGAGTGAGTTAAAGATAACATTGAAACATTTTCTGCTGGATTTTAAATGTGTTTTTATTATCTAATTAAAATGTTTAAGATAAGAACATTTATCTCCATGGGCAATCTAAGCTTGTCTTCTTTTAAATACAGAATAAAGTCTAATCCTCCCACCTCCTCTCTTTCCATTTTTCCTTATTCATTCTTTCTCTCTTTTACTTGCAACAAATATCAAATGCATACCATAAGCTAGGCACCATAATAAGCTCTAGGGATCTGGATGTGAGCAAAACAAATGAGATGACTATCTGCATGGCACTTAGACTCCAGTAGAGGACACAGAAGAATAATCAATTTAAATAACATGTGATGGGGGCTTCCCTGGTGGCGCAGTGGTTGAGAGTCCGCCTGCCGATGCAGGGGACACGGGTTCGTGCCCCGGTCCGGGAGGATCCCACATGCCGCGGAGCGGCTGGGCCCGTGAGCCATGGCCGCTGAGTCTGCGCATCCGGAGCCTGTGCTCCACAACGGGAGAGGCCACGACAGTGAGAATCCCACGTACTGCAAAAAAATAAAAAATAAAATAAATAACATGTGATGACTGCTTTGAGAAAATGCCAGTACTATGTGGTACTTATCAGGAACAACTGGCTTTTCTGTCCTTTAGGGAAAGCGTCCCAGGGCGAGAACATCTGACACTGAAGAATGCATAAGAGCTAGGCTAATAAAATGGGTTGTGAAAATAGTGTGTCAAGAAGAATGTCGGCGAAGATCTCGAGGTATGAAAGTAGGTGGTGAGTTAGAGGAACTCTAACACCAGTAGTTTAGGATGATCAGAATGAAGACTGGAGTGTTAGGACCTGAGACAGCAAAGTGAGATGAGGAAAGCTAACGTGATTCTTCTTAAAATGTAGGTTTTTCTTCTAAGGGTGGTGAAATCCATTGGAAAATTATAAATTGGTGAGTGACAGGATAAGATTTGGACTTCAGAATAATTTCTCAAGAGATGGTATAGAGAATAAATGTAAAAAGAAGAAAGACTGGAAGCAAGGCGAGAACCTAGAAGGGTCTTACCTGAATCCAGGCAAGAGGTGGACTACAGTGCTGATCTCTAGAGTAAAGATGTGTGGCACTCAGGAAAGAGGTCAGAGGTGAAGTAAATGTTTAGGGTTTATTTATTCATTCATTTATTTTACAAATATTTATTGAAGATCTACCATGTCCAATACTTGGTACTTGAGTATTAGGTGCTGGCGTTGCAGGAAATAATAGAAGAGACAAAAGCCCTGTCTTCCTGGAATTGATAATCCATTTGGAAAGACACTAGCAGAAGAGTAAGTAAAATGTATAGTATATCAGGGGATCTTAAGTGGTGAGAAGAAAAATAAAGCAGGAAAGAGAAGGTAGAGGGATGGTAAGGATGTGAGATTTTAAATGAGACAGTCAAAGAAATACTCACTGAGTGATATTTGAGCAAAGATCTGCAGAAGATGAGGGGGCAAACCATGCAGATGTTGGGAAGGAATGATCCAGGATGAGGAGGGGAAGGAGAAGAAGAAGAAGAAAAAGTAAAGAGATCTTAGGATAAACAATACCTAGATGACTCTAAAAATAGATGTTTAGATCTCTTTCTCAAATGCATTACCTAACTCCTTTAATAGAATATAGAATATAACATCTCTCTCTTACTGATAAACATTATTGACAATACTACAGAATATGGCTTGTTTGGGGGCTAATGGCTTTTGTAGATGTGTTTGCTCCAACTCTGAATGTTTTGAGACATTATGATCTGGAAATAAGAAAGAGTAACTAATCTGCCTTTTAGATTTCTTTTTTTTTTTTAATTTTTAATTTTTTGGCTGCTTTGGGTCTTTGTTGCTGCATGCAGGCTTCCTCTAGTTGTGGAGAGGTGGGGCTACCCTTCTTTGTGGTGGGCAGGCTTCTCATTATGGTGGCTTCCGTTGTTGCTGAGCACGAGCTCTAAGCTCATGGGCTTCAGAAGTTGTGGCACACGGGCTTAGTTGTTCTGCAGCATGTGGGATCTTCCCGGACCAGGGCTTGAACCTGTGTCCCCTGCATTGGCAGACAGATTCTTAACCACTGTGCCACCAGAGAAGTCCCTAGATTGCTTTTATCTATCCTCTTTCCTACTTTCTTTCCTAAAAAAGCTACTGGGATGCACAACCTGAATGCAACTCTATTTCTTATCAAGGAGAGGGAAGAAGTATTACGAAAGCCCTTTGGTTGTCAGAATTTTTCATTGCCCAATTTCACATTTATAAGAATTTTCTGGATGGTTGTGGAAGTTAGAAATGGTACCATGTTCAGTCTTTCCCAAGTAGTGTAGAGGAGGGGGAAGGGTAGCAAGAACATTATAGACCAGTCCAAGGTTGGGATTTAGATGTAACTGGATGAGCCTCTTTGTGTAAGATTTGTAGAAGATAGAAACAGAAGCAGTATCATTCTTGAAATCATTTGCTGTGGAAAACTCATCTTGACCACTATAGACTGGATCATATGGTCTTCACAAGTTTCATTACCACCTTTTTCATAGTATCTTTCACTCTGAGTTGAAAATTTCCTGTCAAACTTTCAGACAAGACTGTTTGTAGATTTATTAAAGATGTGGATTAGGTCTATTTCATCACTAGCCCCATGCCAGGCATAATGCTTAGCACACAATAGGTACTCAATAAGTATACATTTAATTCATAAACAAGGGCATAGACCAATTTAACAGCCATATTTCCCTGCTAAGATTGACTAAAACCTATCAACTTTTTTTGGTAGGTTTTTGTCACATCAGCTACTATTATGCAGCCATGTCTCTTCACCATATTCTTCTGTAATCAGTTTTTGATAGATGCTTTTACATTTATCTCTTACACAACTTTTTACACAACTTTATGATGTTGATATCAGCCCACCATCACTAAATTCTGAGATTTTAATTTTAATCCTAATATTGCCATGCAACATGTGGTTTTTATCACCTACAAATTTGATTAAAATTTCTGTTATGTCCATTAATCATAGGACCATTGATTAAACTGATTTCACACCTTTTATTTCAATATCAGCCCACCAAGACATCTTCACTTATCTGGCACAGGATAATATGAGAGACATTGCCAAAATTCACTAACATGAACTCTGCAGAATCAGGAAGAAAGATCTAATTAGCCCCAATCATGTAAAATTGTCCAATTGGAAGATAGTAATGTTGAGATTTTTGTCATATTATTTTAAAGTATATCCACTGTTCTCTACACTAAAAAGCTTACATTATTGTCAGCACTTTCCTAAGTCAGAGTGAAGCATTTGATTAGAAATGTTAGAAGAATGCATGCTTGCAAGGCCTTAAGCTTTCTATAGGAGAGTATGAATCAGACTCAATTGCTATGACTAACAAATAAAACAATGTGACAGTCAGATGACGAATATGCTTACCATGACTCAACAAAGCAGTCACAAAAAGGCTAACCACCCCATCTCTGGATCGTGGATATTAACAGTCCCTATAGTTATTAAGCAGTTAATACGCTTTTTAAAAATACTACATATTTTGATGTGAATTTCTTTGATCTCTTGGTATAAGAAACATTTTGGTTGGATTGAGAAAGTAAGTTTCTTTTTTCTTTTTTTCTAGGTTTATTTCACTAAAGTGTATACAATAGAAAAAAATAGATGCTACCTACTAATAGTTAGAGTTGTAAGCTTATTGCCTTATTCTGAAGCATCCCATTCAAAATTAATACATCAATTAATCAGGCTACTCCAACTAAAAACAAAATGAACTCAAGTGTAATAAAATAAATAACAAAAAAGAATTAATCTAGAATAGGTATCATCTCTTATTTTAAAGTACAAAAAATTCTAGCATGAACTTTAAGTGAAAAGCATCCATATATCAGCTCCAGAGAGAGCTTAAGTAGCTCATAGCTCAGAAAACACTTCATGTGCAATTTTTTAAAAACTTATGTTTGCTTCTCTTTACCTGTGTTTTACAATAATGTGTTTTAAGAAAAAGAATGATATACTGTTAAGTCCAGAGAACAGATGCATCTATTTCTGTGAGAGCTATTTGGAAAACAGAAACTACTGTAGAAATAAAAAACATATTACAAGAGGGAGAAGCAAGTATGAGTAAATAATTGAAATATTGTTAATTGGGGAAAAAATAAGTACGCTATGATTTTTTTAGAAAATTGTCAAATTCTTAAACTAGAATAAATCTCAGTCAAATTATGTTTAAACTTACCACTTCATAGATGAATTTATTATAAGAGTGCCCAATGGATTTGTTCAATATTAAGTAAATTATATAATCTCTTTAAGACTAAGAATCATATTACTTTTCTGTTTATACCCTAACAAACTTAGTGCGGTGCTTTGCACACAATAGGTATTTAAATAGCATAATTAATTAATTGATCAGAAACTGTTAGAATCATCAAGGAGATACGCTCTACACCTAGAGGCACTTACCTGAATTGTTGGAAAGTAATTTGGAGACAAAAATGTGGAAAGCGGACGATGTCCCTGAAAATCCAAATCTATAAAGTAAGGGAAAACAGCACATCTATCAAATGATTAAAGTGAAAATAAAATAAAATAAAAATTGGAATTTAGTTATCTGCTTTAATTTAACTGTTAATAATCCACAATGTTCCCCAGCTTAACTGTTTTTCATGTTCTTCAATTGCTTCATAGCACTGAAACAACATGTACATCAAAATAAAATTGTTGTTTGAATAAAAAATTTTCTTTGAAGAAACTGAAAATTAATCAAGCTTTTAAAAAAAAATGATAAAGAGAGAAAGTGATAAAGAGAAGGCCAAGTTGAGAAATGCTGTAAGCCTATGAAATACTGTTGTAAAGGAAAATCTATGATCCTTTTGGAAATATTTGTCTAAGTATGTCATTTCGGGACAGCTCCCTGCCACATATGTAAGTTTTGTTGGAAACTGTGTTCATTTCTGCACTGTCAGGATGGGATCATTTTGTACAGTTTACAACGTGGACAGGCCCTCAGGGGAGGGAAAGCCTAATTTTTCACTTTCTGGTTTTGCTTGGCTAATCCTAGATTAATACTGCCTACAATAAAACTTGGGTTGTCCTAACAGATCCTGAGAAAAACAAAAATCAGATTAAAAAATATAATTTAGTAGAAGAATGAGATTCTACACAAAGACCTCTGCATTGCAATGTACATTCACCACCCCAATTCAAGACAATAGACTTCAAGGACTCTTCCATTGACTTTTAAATTCCATAAAGCACTGAGATTTTTCTTTTCTATTCTTCTCTTTTTACTAATATAATAGAAAGAATACACCTTTGACTATATCTTCACATTATACATTTTTTCAAAAACACTTTTGGATCTAATCTGTGGGATTGTCTTTACAATCATTTTATGAGACATGAAGGAAAATTGGAATCATTACTTTGTATTCACATTTTGTTTTTTGATGCAGTGTCACACAATTTTACTTATTTAATCCTACTTATTCACCAGAAATTGCAACAAATCGTTTTTGGCAGTTAAAAAAATTAAACCTACTCTCAATAGGTTCACCAGTGGAAACAGTGAAAATAATGCTTCAAACAAATATGTAATTGAGAGGGAAAAGAATGAACTAAACCTAGCTACTCCGATGTTTTCATTGATGAGGAAAACACTCATTTAAATATAAAGTTTCTGATCTGTTTGAAAGCATTCAGGGCTACTAAATTCAACTTAATACATGGGGATTGAAAGAATGGGTCCTGGAATCAGATTTCCTGGGTTTGAATCTTGGCTCTGTGTTCACTAAGCATGTGGTCTTTGGGAAGTCATTTTACTCATTTGCAAAACAGGTATAGCATTAGTCATGCTCACAGGGTTGTAGTGAAGATTAAATAAATTATATGTACATGTTATATATTTTACTTATATATTCTATTTTTATATATTATATTAAATACATATAAAAATAAATACATACCAATAAAACTTAGAATAAGGCTGGCACATAGTAAATATTAAATAAAACCTGCTATTATTATTATTATTATTCAGGGCTTTCTTTATTGTTTTAATTATGGACAATTGTCCACAATTATTTTTTCATGAAAATAACCTTCTTCCTACTAATAAAATCAAAACATGAAAACCCAATTCATAATTGAGCACCTTATGTGCCAGGAACTTCATCAGGCATTAGATATTTATTATTTTTCAAATTTTATTTTGAGATGATTGAATCTCTCTGCATTAACACTCTTTAGGGCTAAGCACTTAAATGACACAGTCAGAAACAATTTCTGAGAATATTTTAATTGTGGGAGACACTATTCCTCTTCCTCACTCAACCCCATTCCTTGCCTTTATCTATGCAAACTAACATTTATAAGCCAAGCATTTTCTTATAAGCTTTAAAAAAAATTATCTTTTGGATGGTGATCCAAAATAAACAGTTCAAATAAGATATCCTTTGGGAAAATGTTAATAAACTTGCCCTGGCAAATTATTTGAGTTTCCTTGTATTACTTTCATTTGGCAGGGATTTTATTTGGGGATTTAAAAAAAAAAAGAAAAGAAGAAAAATATCATAAAACTTTACAGATGCATATTTTTATTCTAAAGTGATGATTTTCTTATAAAACCACTATTCCAGGTTGAGAATTAAGAAGCCTTTAATTTAAATTTAGATTATATAAATTAGACTAGGAAAATAATGGCATCACCAGAAAACTTAGAATAGGTCAGTACTTCCTGAGCACTTACTTACTGAGTGAGTACCTTCTCTTTGAGACTACATGCAAGGTACCAGAGAAACAGTGACCACCAGAACAGACACAGCCCTTTCCCCATGGAGCTTTCATTCTTGCAGAAAATATAAAATAATAATTATGAGTAATCAAGTAAATTATCATAATAAGTAAATAACTACCAGAAAATAATGAGAGAAAATAACTGAACTAATGGCCACTTCAGGAATGTGCCCATTCAATATGACCCATATCTTGGCCTTCTTTTGCAATATTTTAAAATTCTGTGTCTTAAGATTTCTTTACCCCAAACTCTTGATGCCCACTTCCCCTAAGTTCTAAGCTGTTGAGAAGAGGAAATGAGAAGTGTTCTCTTCACCTTTTTTAGCCAAAGAGAACAAAATTTAATTATACCAATGTAGTGTTGGACAAAAACAACTAGGAAGAGAGCTAACACCATGGTTAGCTCTTTTTGCTAACTAGTATGGCTGCAATCATTAACAATTTGGTGAGATTCCAAAACCCACAGCCCCTAGAAGTTTTCCTGGATTCCCTACTTGGAGAAACACTACAAGCAACTTACAGCACACTAAATCAGAAAGGTTGGCCTGGAAAACCATTTATGTAATTTCTCTGCCTTTGTTTTGGGGAATCTTCCAAGTGAAGTGTCTAGAGAATCAGATATAATTTTGAGCAGGGTATGCTAACGTGGCTTCAACAATGATTTTACTTTTCTTGTAATTTTGCACCTGACATCATTTTTTCCAGTGGTGTGTCATGCTGTCCCAATTGACTGTCTGGCCATATTTTGCTCTGGTGTCTGCTATAGCAAAAAGTGCAGATATAAAGTTACCTTCTTCAACCTGATGTTAATTTCAGTGAAATCTCTCAAGATGCATCCTCTCCCCTTTTCCTCCGCTAAAGCTATATGATTTCAAAGAGTCCATCAGTTCTTGATTATATTTTGAATAGGAAAGAGTAACTCTCTGATATTTTAAAATATTTCAAGAGACTTATTTTAGCTTAGGCTTTCTTCTTAATTAGTTAGTCATCACAATTAATAACTAGCTAACATATTTCCTTCTTATTTCTTCCGTTCCCCACCATAAAAATATGTTTTCTTTGAAACGTACTTTTATTTGAAGTACACCACTTCAAACTGGGAGATGGAGAGGGCCAAGGAATTTTCATACAATCCTATGCAGTTTGATCACATAGTGCCTCCAACTATAACCTTTAGCTGTTGGCCTCTCACTGCTAGTCATACCCTAACTGATATTTTAGGAGTGACCATTTCAGCTCACACCAAGCAACAATCAAGAGTGATACAACCCAGATGTTGAATCTAGGTCAATGAGGCTGCTCACTTTGGAGCTGACCTTGACCCAAACAACCGAAAACTGGATTCCAACTCCTACACACAGGGGTCCTCTCAAGAATACTATTACCTGCTTCTATATATTCCTTGGCATACTCAACTAACCCAACTGGCATTTCTATACTTCTCCGGGGAATTTAAACCAATAAAGCAAGCAATACGAAAAAAGGCATTCAACATTTGTCTTACATTATGTGTGGGGTGCCTGTATTTGTGGAAGAGGAGGAAAATGTCAGTATTTTGATGACTTGATTATTTTACATTTTTTTTCCTTTTTAGAATTTTTACTGCAAGGAAATTGAGTCAAGGGAAGTGAAACAGTTCAAAAGTGTAAGAACTCCTCGTTGAAGTATTTTCTTCTTATGATACTCACTTATATGTCATTTAAAAATTTTTATCCCCAAAATAAAACAGATGAAAATCATGATGCATTTCTAGCTCAATTATTTAAATTGATTTTGAAATTAACTTTTGACTTTCTTGTCATTCTTTCTTATCATCCTTGGCAAATTACCTGTGTTTCTTTCCATTTAAAAAAAAATTTTTTTTTTTTTTAGTGGTCTCTTACTTGTGATACTTGTGGTAAACACAGAGTTTGACTGTTTTCAATTTGTTTGCTAACTAGTTCTATTGTTTACTTTTTTTTTTCAATTTTAGAAATAAATTCATAACATCTGGAAGTCTTAAAAACCAATTATAAATCCAAAGACTTCCTACACTGGAAAGAATGACCTTCCTTTATTCAGAGTGATGGAAATACTGGGAATAATTAATTTATTAAAAATTACATGAGTTCTAAAGGATACCAAGGAAATAGATTACTTCACATGCATTCTGTTGGATTAAGTGTTTTCTATTGTAAATCATGACACTTGACACTTATTAATTGCATACTCTATGTAAGGCACTGTAGTAGTTACTATTGGGTATAAAATGATGATTAAACCTGAATCTTGCTTTCAGTAGCTTTCAGTCTAGCAAGAGAGATAAAACACCATAAATTAAAAGAAACTAAGAGCCATGGGAAAGCTAAGGAAGATTAGAGGAGGAGGAGAATTATCTCAACACGGAGAATCAGAGAGATTTCCTAAATTAGGTGATGTTTGGGTTGGGTGTTAAAAATTGAGTAGGACTCGACCATATGGAGTTGAGGAAGGCTCGTTTCAGACAGGAAGGCAGCATAAGGAAAGGCATGGATACAAATAAATATGTTAGGTATTGGAGAAAGAGAGCCATTTGATTCTCATTAGTCAGATGTTTTGACCTAATCACTTCATGAAATGTACCTAAGATCTGTGAAATGATGAAGGGTAGAGGCAGATTCTTGGTATGGGTCCTGTAAATTTTAAGAGATTCTTATATTATTAAACACTTAACTTTTCCCACACACTTTTACTTATTTACTTTTCAGTAAGTCTAAAATCTCAAGGGGCACAGCATCACGTGGATTCTGTGTCCAGTGGCCTTTGCAGGAAGATTGCTTCAGAATTTGGCACAAACCATGCCACTGTTTCCATGAGCACAAGTGGACTGACTTTTCCCCACATTTTTTTCGGTTTTGTCTGGTCTGCCACCAGGAGTCACTGTGTTCTTTGCTTTGTATATAAAAGAACATTTCTTGCCAAAATAGGATTCAGTTTTATTTCAGGTATTAGCGTCTTCAGTTTTAAGAAAAGCTGGGTGGTACTCCCTCTTGTTCTGGAGATCCCACTTACGCCAGCAAAAATGGCCTTGGACCACAACCTTCCAGACATATCTGCATTTTAGAAATTCTATTCCCAGAGGGCGTCCACATGTACCAAGATGGCAGAAAGAGAATGCCTAATATTTCAACTACTTCATTCCAATCCAGTCATTCTTTTTTTATATTTATGACCTATTACCTATGATCTACACAGGACTGTTTGCTGCTGTGCATGATTTTTACAAGAGTGGTTTTTTTTGTTTGTTTGTTTGTTTTTTTGCGGTATGCTGGCCTCTCACTGTTGTGGCCTCTCCCGTTGCGGAGCACAGGCTCCGGACGCGCAGGCTCAGCGGCCATGGCTCACGGGCCTAGCCGCTCCGCGGCATGTGGGATCTTCCCGGACCGGAGCACGAACCCGTGTCCCCTGCATCGGCAGGCAGACTCTCAATGTGCATGATTTTTAAAAGGGGATGGGAATAAAAAATAAGAATATCCTATAGGCAGGAATAAAATAAATACATAAATAAACATAAATATAAAGCAAAGTTATAAAAATGGACATTGTCACATGAAAGCTAAGACTCCCGAGGGCAACACATCCTTTGGAACAAAAGCAGCCTATTTACCATAGCTTCCTTCCACCAAGGATCTAATATTGGAATTATTCCATATACCAATAACATGCCTAAATATAAAGCTTCTTTAAACATGATTTAATGTATAGACAAAAATGCAGTCTTCAGACAATCAAGCAGAATATCTGTTACATGAGCAGTAATGCTGACCTGAAGAGGGGTTAGTTGTACAGAGTAACAGTCATAATAAGTTACACCTGGAAAGGTCACATTTGCCTCCATTTACTTGGTGAGAGAGAAGCAGGTGGCTCTAAATTTCTTTGTCCTAAAGAATTATTTGGATTAAGAGACCCTACATATGGCCCCCCATGGAATATCTGAATATAAAAATATTGAGAGGAATTAAAATCACTCTCCATTTGAAGCATGTAAATCCAATAAATTTGGCTTTGGCCTATCTCATGCTTCTATCAGAAGATCGTAATTTGGGCTTTCTTTTTATCTTCAGACAGAATTGGCTTCATTTGAAAAGCTATTGCAGCTGTGTTGGATACTGCTGAAAATTCCTAAGTATGACTCAGATGACAAATTATATTTGATAGAGAGTCTGGTGGGATTTGCAGAGTGGAGCTTCAATCCTGAGAATGATTAAGTTAACTGAAGACCCAACAGGGAACTTCTGAACTCCTACAAGATGTTACTCCCAGACTCTGTGTCACCTTTGTGACAAAATTTATAAAGTAATCACACTGTTCTGAAATGAGTCAGTATGTTAGGTAATGAGATAGATTCCAATTTTCTGTGAATTTTCAAATATAATTACAATAATTATGATGGCAAATAAATATCATTGAAACATAAGTATATAAAGACTTCATTCCAGGAGGACATAATCATAATACTTCATAAACTTTCACAATTCAAACATGTACATTAAAGCAGTTTCCAGGGGACTTCCCTGGTGGTGTAGTGGTTAAGAATTCACCTGCCAGTGAGGGGGACACGGGTTCCATCCCTGGTCCGGTCCCTGGTTCTGTCCCTGGTGCCACATGCCACGGAACAACTAAGCCTGTGCGCCACCACTACGGAGCCTGCGCTCTAGAGACCGTGAGCCACAACTACTGAAGCCTGTGTGCCTAGGGCCCGTGCTCTGCAGCAAGAGAAGCCACTGCAACCAGGAGCCCCTGCTCACCGCAACTAGAGGAAGCGCGCGCACAGCAACAAAGATCCAATGCAGCCAAAAATAAAAAAATTAATTAATTATTTATTTAAAGCAGTTTCCAGGAAATTTTACTTGCTCAAATTTTAGTCAATCTTGAAAAGTATATGTGAATATATTAAAAATATATTTGCATATATATAAGCATATACACAGACACACATATAGACACACAAACACAGATGTGAATTCTCTTGCATGCCCTAAGATTGAACTCCATCATTCAGTATAAATTAATGAGGATTTACTCAAAACTTCTAAAATTACAACAACACTGGAAATTAAATGATGATCCAAAATCAGAATATTTCTTTTTAAAGACTAGTGATGAGCTGAAATCAGAATATTTCTTTTTAAATTGGTCATTAACTCTACAACTGTATTCTCTCTCCATCTTTTTACAATCCCTCATTAGAAAAAAAAAATGTATTCACCCAATTCCTAAATTGCATAAAAATATTGTTACCACATCAGTGACTAACTCAAGTGGAAAACATGGTGAAAAAAAGTTGGAAAGCATGCTATTTAATTCCAATGAGTAATTTTGAGGTCATGTAACCTCATTGAACTTTCTGTTCAATCTTGGGGTAGTTTTCAGCTGAAAAATACCAGGAGAGAAATGCAGAACCTCAGGCTTAACAGCAAACGATACAAAAAATAGATAAGAATAGAGATACTTAGTGTTTCCAAAATGAGTACGTGTAGCACACTTCATTTTACTAAACATCAAGGAAATGTGAGTCCTGTCCAAAAGTAAAATTTCTAGGTTAAAGAGAAGTGGTTATCAATATAGTTCTATAGGAACAAAAATAAGGGGACAATTAACTCTACTTTAGGGAATAAGAGGAAATTACAGGGTCTTGAAGAACTGATCATAGTAATCATTCAGAAATTTGCCTGTCATGTCCCACTACCAATCTCATTGCCTCAATCTTAGATATACCTGTGGTTAGAAGTGCCCCAGTCATTCAATACAACATGACATTTGCAACCACATTTTGGCTCTACTACACACATATTGGTATTTGTTTACATTATTTTAAAGGGAACACATCTCTCCAAACATGTTTTCACCACATAAAGTGAACTGACCCACCTCTCTAGGAATAGCAAAGAAAACTTGCATTGTATTTTACAATTGTAAATTATCCTATTTTAGGCTGCAATTCTGCTATGGATTCAGTATATTTTTAAGTGAATCCTACCACAGATACATTTTAAATGGTTTTACAGCGATTTGAAAGCATATAGAAAATGTCCATTAAAAAATGCACCTCCTTTGCTTAAAGAAGAAAGTTATATATGAAGCAGTATGAGAGAGAGAGAGAGACAGAGAGAGAGAGAGAGAAAGAGAGGGAGAGACTTCTCTTCCATGTGTTTTTCGTGATGGAGATAATTGATTTTCTTATCGCTATTGTAGAAAGCACTGCTGACATTCACTGGCTTACTGAATTCATCACAGCTGTGTTTATGCATCTCTCCCAAGCTCCATTTTCCACTGAACTGGAAAAGATTTGAATTTTTGTTTGATAATCTGCCACACCCTTGCTTTCCCTCATCTTTTCAGTTACCCTCTTCGTTAAAGGAGAACCAGATTAATCAGTGCTTTAGTTGGTGCAGGTGTTTAGATTTGTGTTAAAACTCTAAATGTGATCCAGACAGCAAAATGACATGTCTCTGTGAACTGGTTAATATCAGGGAAGTCAGGGATGTATAGAAATCAATGTGTGTCTAGATTACTACAAGGACATCAGCCCTTGGATTGCATAATAGAATTCAACACTGTCTGTATTTTGTCCAGTTGTGATACCAGCTGAGATCCACATCCATCTAGACACCTTATTAGAAAACATTTTGACATGAAGAGGAAAATAAGATCTGGGACATAGAATACAAAGGATCCTGGTGCAGGACCTCCAGATATGCTTGCGGTAGTGAAGAATGCCAAATCAGAAAATCTGGAGTATGATATTTATCTCTGGATCTCTCATGGATACCTTAAAACACAACAATTATTTTTTTATGCAAAGTATCAGCTAACTTTTTAAAAATGAGTACATCAATCATGAATTTTTCTCATGAGTATAAAACTTTTATTTGAATAGATAACCAAATTAAGAATTTTAGGACAAACCAAAAATACAATAGAAATTGTATATGTAATGCCTGAAATAAAGCATAAAAAGCATTATTTAAAACTAATGTATCTAATTTTCCACATTGGAAACCAATTCTAATGAAGAAATTTAATAAATTTCAACTTTTATTGATCATGTACATAAGATAAGATAATGAATACAGATATATAAATTATTTTATGCAAGTGTCAGAGACACCAGGAGAAAAATGAATCATGTTTCTGAATTGGTTTGAACACAAGGGGATTTTTTTTTAATATAAAGTGAAGATGATTGAAAGACAGAAAAATGTATATAACAGTCTTTTCCCCCAACAACTCCACTATGATCCAATAGCAAAGCTTATTTTCATGACTGTTCAATTGTTACTTTTTTTCCCTCAAATAGTGTATCTCTGGTCTAAAATCAGAAGATGTACAAGAGATTGGTCCAACTAGTTTTCTTTTCCTGTCACCAGATGATGTCATCTACACTTGGACATCTTTGTGCTTTTAGTAGCTGGGCCTGTAGGGAGGCAAGTGTACAACTGTCCTCTCTTATAGAATAGATGTACACCTACAATTATACAAATAACATGTAAATTGAGTAAAAAATTATGTAACATGAATTGGGAGAAAGAGAAAGAAGAAGATGAAAACAGTTGTAACGGAGGAAAGTCTTGAACTGGGTATTAGAGAAGTGACTTCCATGAATTGGTGTGAGATGGGGAGAATTTTACGTGCGCATACATGCATGGAGATGGGCATGGCTAAGTTGACATGGAAAAAATAAAATAAATGCATGTGACCTTGATTAGAATTGAATAGCTCATGTAGAATAGAGAGATGAATGAAGGAACTATGGACTGATGATTAGGGTATAAAGAAATATAGTGATTAATAGAAATAACTTGGTACTGTGGACAAGCACATTTTTCTTGCAAAAATTTATCAAAGACCTATAAATAGTATTTGCCCCTCTTTAAAATATGACCCAGAAATTACTCCCCATATCCAGAAATACATTGAAAATCTATGTTAACGTGGCCTGGAAATTATACATACAAAAGTCTAAATTGAGAAATATTTATACTAATATTTATACCAATCTAGATAAAATGAGAACTTTTGGTACTCTTTTGATATTTCATGTGATAAGCTCTTTCTCTTTCTGTTTCTTACAAAGTCAAGACATGAAGGGCTAAATTTTTCTCTAGAAAAATCCGTTTCAGCTTTTACAAGCAGTACAAAATTTGCACTCTCACAAGGAATTACTCTTTGGCTGGCTAAAGAAATTTGTGACAAATAGAAACAGCTATAGATTAGTAGCTAACTTTTAAGGTGCCATTCAAACATATCTTAGATACTTAGTCTTTTGACATTTGCCTGAAACTGAATTTCCAGGACCCAGAGTGGGTGGACAAACAGAGGCTTTTCTTCCAGTTAATCTTTTACAGTTCCCTATTTAAATTGAGTTAGGGTGGATTCTGGCAAAATCCCAATATAAAAGTCTTCTAGGAAGATCAGGTTGGCAAATTAGTCATGCCCAAGAAAAGGGCATCAAGAAATTTCTCAAAATGATGCAGTTGTTAATAAGGGGAGATAAAAAAATACCCACATCTAAGTCTTTTATTAAAACTCAAGGCAGAGCTTTTTGATATACATTCTTAAGTTGTGCAAAGACACGTATGACTAAAATATGAAACAAACTTATACACACACATATAGACACAAGCTCCAGATGTGCAATTTCTCCTAAGTTGTGTGTTGTGTCTTCCATAAGGGAAAAAGACATATTAATCATTTCTTTTACTGCTCAGGGGATGGGTGCTGCTCTCATATTTCAGAAAGGGGCTGGAGAGCGAGGGAAGCCAAACTTTTTCCTATTTAAGGCCAAAGCACAGGAATCTCAGTGGCTGAGTTTTATGACGGGCCCGGTGCTGAAGGGCAGGGAACAACTGATGGTGCTACTCTGAGCTGCTTTGCTTTTCTCCTTTTTGCACAAAGAGTCTCATGTCCGATATTTAGACATGATGAGCTTTGTGCAAAAGGGGATCTGGTTACTTTTCGCCCTGCTTCATCCCACTGTTATTCTGGCACAACAGGAAGGTGAGTAGGTACCGATTTCAAGAAACTTTATGGGGTTTTTGCCTTTACTTCTCTTTACAAATCAGTATAAAGGGGAAACCAGTCTCCTAAAAGCTAATTTCCTCTGTCAGCTCCCAGCTGTGAAACATAGAACCGACCAGGGTGGTGCTTTTTACATTTGCTTAAAGAGAATACTGTCGTTTTGTATTTAAAAGTTCTCTGGTTGTTGAAGATAAAGATGTTCTTGTACTAACTTGTTTTCACGTTAATGGTACTGGAAACTTTTTTAAATGGCTTTACAAAGTTCCCCTCCTGGATTGTTAACATCGTGGAACGCTTCCCTAAGCAGTCTGGAAGTTATTGGTCTCTTGTTATACCTTTATGCTCTCCTTTGTATGCTGGATTCTTTGTCAGCATAGAGCATTAAGCATTGTTTACCCAGTAAGATAATGCATCTGAAAAATAGCATGCATTAAGGATAGTCTAAAGGAAAACACTACACATTATTAGAACCACTGAAATATATTTCTGTAAAATGGCAACAAGGTAATATCTGCAACGTTCTTTAAAGGTTCAAACTGTAAAAAAGTTTCATTGTTCCTGTTGGTATTCAGTTTCAAGCACTTACATGGTTGATTAATACGTATCTTCTAATAATTTATTGTTAAGGGCCTAGTGTTTTCTGCATGTTCTACATTTTAACTGCATTTACATTGACAAAGAGAATATTTATGAAAATATTTTCAACAGGAATGTTTGACTTTTCTGCCAACAAGGTAAAGATATTAGTACTCTTTGACTTCAAAAAGTTGATTTGTTCTATTTTCTAATAAGTGCAAATGATGGTTCTCATGTTCTAATTTCCTCAAAACCATGTTTGGTTCATTATCTTACTGTGTGAAAATATTTATTTTAATTCATATGTTTCTCAGAGTCATTAAAATACCAGACATATTGGAATTAAACCTTTCATAGAAATAAGTCTTTAAATGCTAAGTTTGAAGATACTAGAAGAAATCATTACACATTCATTTCTATGTGCACATAATACAAAAATGCTTACATTTAAACCTATAGTTTTTGCAAACATAGTGTCTGAAAACAGTTTTTCATTTTTAATGTCAGATATCTTTAGTGTCCTATAGGTTGTATATGGAAGTAGGAGGGAAACACCCAATGATATTTCTTCAGTTATATTCAGACCATGGCCACAAACGAAAAGAAACATCCATATTCCTTGTTCCCTTAATTTCCTCTCCTCCTTTTTCCTCTCCTCCCTTCCTTTCTCCACCTTCTTATCTCTCCACCCCTTTTGACTCCTTTAGACCTCTTCCCCCTTGTCATTCCTTCGCTCATCACCCCACCCCCTTCCTAGGCAAGACCATCTCTCCTCCTCCTTCCCCACTTCCTCTATCACCCCCGCCCTCATCCCCTAGTGCCCACCGTGTGGCTTCATCTCTTTTCTTTCTTCCCTCCTCTTGTCTCCTCCCCCTTTCTTTCCCTTGAATTCTCAATCCTCTTTCTTCTGTTCCTCTCCTCTTCTCCTCCCCATTCTATTCTCCCAGAAGATGCCACAACCCCTAGTCCTTCCTTGGCTAAAATACCAAATGACTTCTACCACACCTCCACCTCAATCAAGACTTTTACCTTTTTAAAACTCCTTAAATTCTGCTAATTTCTGGGAAAAAAATCACAAAGTTCTCATTTGTTGGAAAGACTGCAAACATTTAATGTTTAGTTCAAAAGAGTGACAAAATATTTGTGGTTGCCTCGTGGTTACAATCTTTTATAATCATTATGACTATTTTTCTTCTCAATCCCACTTCAGAGGGGAAAAAAGTGTTTGATACCTACAGGATCTTTATATCACATAAGTTCTTTTTATTTTCCCTTTTCCCTTTAGCTGCAGAACATAATAAAAAACTATGAAATTTTGCTGATCCATTTGTATGCTTTTATGCTCAAAAGAAGTTGTAAAGGATTTTGTTCAGTTTGCTGCTTTTGTTTCTCATGAAAAAAGATGTTTAAGTTTTTTTTGAGATAGTAACATCTTATGTTCCCTGGAGGTTTTACAAAACAAGGCCAAAAATTGCTGGTAGATTAGTTTTGGGGAGGTTACAGGAGGTGGTTGAATATACAGCACATTGAGAATAGTCATATATAGTTCTGGGATATGGGTTTCTTATAAATGCCCCGAGAATCCCAGAAGCAGAACAGCTCCAATAAGCACTAACTTCTAGTCTACTCACACGAATATTCTAGAGCATAAAACATGTCCTCACAAAGAATTTTGGTCTTTTTACAAATCTGTGAAAGTTCTATCTAATTCATGTATTTTCTTCTACCAATGGAGAAATATGTTCTATTTTATATCTCCTGTAGTTTATAAACATGCCAGATTTTAAGCACAAAGACTTGCCACCTGACAGACAGTTACCATTTGCATAACCAATGCCAACATAAATGTTACACAGCTGGATTCCGTACTTTATAATGAGATTTTTAAAATATCACGTGTGTGAATTTTAAATATTAAACACTACTTTCCTAAGAAAATAGGTATATTACTGATAAAATATTGTCAAACACACATACTCAAACACAAACACATGGTAGCAATATTCAAAGACTTTTAGGAAATGGGCTTGAATGTTATGACTATTTTCAAAATTCCATATATAACTATTCCACATATAATATATAACTATTTTTGTGAATATTTGTCAAGTTTCTGATTTTTTAGACTATTTGACATATTTTAGTTACTGCTTATTAAATAGATAAAAGGATAAAAAGTTATTACTAAGTAATATTGCTTCATTAGGGCAGGGAGATAAACTTTATTTTAATTAAAAGTGTTCTAATGTTTGAGCTTATATTTAGTTACTCGGCTAATTACACTGTGATAATGAACTGTGGGCATTTAATTGTTTTAGAATTAAAGTCCACTGTAAATGGACTCAGAGAAATCAGTTCCTTATCACAGGTTATGAGAGTCTATTTTCTTTTACATTAATTTCCATTATGCTTTAAGAGGGGATTTGTTACTGATCAAGCACACTTTGAATTGCTAAAACTACTTTTTAAATAGGAGGCTCATCTAAAATTTAAGCAGAAATTATCTTCAGCTCTGTAAAAATATAAATTCCAAGAAAATAAAATATTGGTACAAAATTTTGTGTTTTTCATTAATGATACCTTGCATTTCCTCCCCACCTCTAGAGTATTCAACATCAGATGATCTAAAGGCCTCTAAGAAAATAGATATTCTGATTAAATTCTGAAATTAAACATCTCTGTATTGTAAGAGAAAAGAACAAAGCCACTGGAACAATTCTGGAAAAGGAAGACTGTGGTTATGTGCTTCTAACTAATTCAGATTCTTGGGTTGATGTCTTATCTACAGGCTCATTATAAAAAATCAAGAACCACTGGATATGAGTTTTCTAGGAGTAGAGTTGAGACTAAAAGCCCTCACAAAAGTCTCTGTTCCACACCTACAGAGTTGCATACCAGAACTTGAGTAGTCACTCAGGGAGAAGAGTGCCATCTACTGAAACCCCATGGTTTCCATTGTGGATGACTGGTGCAGCGTTCCAAAGATTATGTAGCTCAGTTCTTTCATTCTGTAACATCAGATGATCTCACCACCTTGAAGTGATTAAAGTGGATTGCTTAAGAGTTAAAGTTTTAAAGATGAAAGATGTTATTGCCTTTGCTGGACATGAAGAACATTTGTAAAGTTTCCAGGTCTACAATAACTTTCTGGAAACGTCTCAGTGAGCTGTTTCTCGTAAAACAATTTTTCTTGGAAAAAAGTGTAGTGCTGTTGTTTTCTACATTCAAAAGAAAAAATAAAATAAAATAGAAAAGAGAGGGGTGGTATGATGTAAAAACATCTAGAGTTTTCAAAAGGGAAACTTGGCCTGTTTCATGTCAAGATGACAACGGAAAAAATAAGATAGCAATTCTTACACAAACCATTTGTTAACTGCAGTTTGGGGAGTTACATTAAACACTAGAATTTCTGTCTGTGCCTAATGAAAACACAGCAGAAATGGATTCCTTTCAGATTAACTAATAAAACCGTTGTATTTTCCATGACTGAGGTCAAGAACTGCCGTTTAAAATGTAATCTTAGTGAACAAAATGAAAAGTTCAAAGAAGAGGGCAAAAATTAAAGTGCCCCAAAGATGTAAACATTGAACATAAAGGATTCAGAACCTATTAAAAATTAAATTTGCTTTGAAAAGTCACATTAAGAAATTACTGCTTCAGTAAAATGGCATTTATTTTTCCAAAACTTTGTTTTCTGTAGTATTTGGTGTGGAGGATAGCAAACAGGGACTGTGTTTCTCAAGTTAATTAAAATCAGAGAAACACTCTGGAGCTGCCTGGTATGTTCATAAATGTCCAGGTTCAGAAGGGAAGCTTTTAATGTAGTTAGAAGTTCATTAATATGAATCATTTAGTAACTATATTTTCTGAAAATCAATCTTAGACATCCTAAATATGTTGTTTTGCACTGGATACATAAGCCTTATCTGTTTATTGTTGTTGCCGCTGATAGGACCCTGCTTCTCTGTATCTAGTAAAATGTATGCTGAGTTCCCAGTCCCAGTTAATCCTGTTGGTGGTCTGGATGTCATTAGGGTGGTCTTGGAGATTAAAGTCTTTTTCATAAGGTCAGGAGAAAATAAACAACAGAATTCAACTCCAGATAGTATCTTCTTGTTTTGAGGCCAGATTGAAAAGATATTCTGCAGAAAAATGTTATTCCTTAAAAAAAACAAGAAATAAACCCATCTTTTTAGATTCTGATTTTAAGCATGCAGTATTTAGAAACCATAATGGGACAGAGCTTTGAAGTTAACTTCTTTAATCCCACCCTGCCCTTGAAACTGCAGAAAGGGAATCGAATGTAGTAGTTAAGAGTATGGAATTTAGAGACAGCTTTCCTAGGTTCAAATATTAGCTTTACCTCTTACCATATAAAACCTTGGGAAAATCACTTCATGTCTCTGTAGCTCAGATTTCCCACCTGTAAAATGAGGATTATGACAACACCCACCTCAAAGGGCCTGTGGAAAGATTAAGTAAAATAGATATATGAAGCGCTCAGAACAGGGCTTGCAACATAAGAGATACAGATACAAACTCTGCCTAGTATTAGTTTTACTAACACTGGAAAATAAAATTACTGTAAGGAAGAAATTAAAGTACTTAATGATTTAGTGATAAGGAAGGTAAGAATAACATTTTGGTTATTAGACATAAAACTTAAAGATGTTTGCCAACTGTAATTATACAAGTAGAATATATTTTCCTCAGTAATCCTATAATTGATCACTAATCAGATTATATTATAATGTAATTGCTGATTGTTAGGTATATGATACTTTTAATTCTAATTCTCTAATATTTTTTATTTTTCACAGGGCAAAATATTAACCACCTTAAAGGAAATTTCTAATTGGAGACATAAAAATCATATAACTATAAAGAATAAAACAAGGAAACTTCTAGAAATGATGATTCATAAAATTTCTTGGTTTTGGGTTTTTGTGGGTTTTTTTGTAGGGGACAAGAATAAGAAGAATCTACCTTGTCCATGCAAAACATTTTAAAATTGAAATTATCTATCTACTTAGGTCTACAGATATTTCCTTCAATCCTTTTTGTTAATTCATCTAACATACTTTAACATACTCTGATTAATAATAAGCAGCCAAAACATATTTATTAAAATGTGTGTTCTTCAAACATAAGTATCATTTAAAAGCCAAACATATTTCAGTTGGAAGCTATATGAACTCCTTTTGCTCACACTTACAAAATGTTCAACTTTCTACAGTAAACAGGAAAATAATGTTACAATAATTTGCATATCACATCTGTTATTTTTAGATTTTCAGATTAAAGAAAACCTACTCTCTGAAGAGGATTCAATAAGAAGAGAAGAGAAAAAAAATTAAACTTATCACTCAAGCTAAATTAACAATTTGATTGGATGCTTTAAGGCATATTATTTTTACTCCAAAAATGTAATTAAGACAAACATAACTTGCATTATTTTTTAGTCACTACAGTAAAATTCCATCAAATCAGCATAAATTAACATTTGAAGAATGGAAACCAAAACAACAAAAAGGAAAGTTTTTAAGAACATCTGAAAATATTAACTTATGTTACTTGGTTTTATTTTTCTCTAAAGTTCCAAAGCAAAGAGCTAGGAAATAAAAGAGTCAAAGAGTGGATTATGTCATACACTAGCTTCATTTTGTTTTATAACTTAGATGATGATTTAGTCTAATGCATTGTTTGAGTGACCACAGAGAAATTTATTTCAGGACAGTTCTTTGTACTAAGGAACAGAAACACTAAGTGACATGAGAGGTGGGGTTTAAAATTAATTACACATTGGAACAGGGAGACTTAGTTTAAGCAATAACAATAAAGGAAGTAATTGGGAGATCTATTACTTGTCCAGCAGTAAAAATGAGATTATTTACTTTTTCTTTAACATATTTACAAAAGTACATATCTTATTTTTTTCATCAAAGCTGCTCTGAATTTAGATATCTAAGAAAATAAGGGAATAATATGAGATGACTACTGTTTCTGAATTCCATTTTCTATTTTATTTCTAAATGCTGCAAGTGGCTAACTAGAGCATTTTATTCCTCTTGAAAACAAAACATTTTTTTCCTTGACTCTGCCATGATTTTCTCGTATATAACTAGGCTATAGTCCTAAAACTGAGGACCGTGAGACATCTGTGTAATAGGTTTAGCTTCTGAGAGAACATATTGCCAACCATATTTTGTCATGCACAAAACACAAAGTTAGAGGCAACTACATAAAATTCTCCATTCTTTCAACAAGGGTGACTGAGGTAGAACTGCAGAGAAAAGTCTGACTTTCAGCTACAAGTTTCTACAGGAACTGACTTTTCAGGAGAGCCAGATTTCTTTCAAATGAATGTGAGATAAGTTACGGCAATAAACAAAAGTGCATTAATTCTTACTTTTCAAGCATTCCACCTTTCTTCTTTTATTTAGAACAACATCACCTTAAAAAAAAAGAGAAGTACACCAAATTAGCTCAACCTTTATATTGAGACCTCTATGTTTTAAAAAGCATAACACACATGGCTTCTAATAAAATTTGGAAAGAAAAGGCTAAATAATTTTCATTTATGTAACACTGAGTTTAACCCCAATTCTAAAAAAGGCATTTACAACTTTAATGTCAATATTATGCTCATTTGTTTAAAAGTTTGCAGAGCGAATGTAAGATACCGTATCTCTAGGTTGTGATAGTACCTTCAATGAGACACAAATATAGGAGGATGAATACACAAGGGAAAATGTTTTATGTTAATTTTAAAGCAGAATAAGAACATACGAAGACAAGATATTTAAAATACAACATGCTTGACCCTAGTTTTAACTGTTATCTTCATTTGTCTTTAATATGCCATCAGTATCCAACAGCTAATTTTTATAAAACAGGTCCTATGTTAAATATAGAAAGATATTCTTGACCCAAAGACAAAGAGCTAAAAAAAGTATTCGTATAAACTGGTCGTATCTTTTTCTTTTTTTTCTCAGCTTTATTGAAATATAAATGACAAATGAAATTGTATATATTTAAGGTGTACAACATGATGAGTTGATATATATACACATTGTGAAATGATTACCACAATCAAATTAATTAATACATCCACATAGTTACGTGTGTGTGTGTGTGTGTGTGTGTGTGTGTGTGTGTCGTGAAAACACTTAAAATCTACTCTCAGCAAATTTCAAACATATATTGGCCTATGGTCAATATTCTTTATACTAGTGATATCTTCAAGGAAGCTGAGAAGCCTGATATCCACATTATTAATGAGAAAAAATCTTGAGCTAAAACTAATCTGTTGGGACACTTCATATAATGTTAATTTAGAGAATTTTTTTAAAAATAATTCACCTTAAGAAAAGGGAACCAGTGTAAAGTTTGAAGAGTGTATGTCATACAATTTTATTAAACAACCTTCCATCTCATCAAAATTTTCATGCCTTTTCTGAAAACCAGTGAACTTAGTTCCTAAATATGTCATTTCTGCTTAGAGAACAAACTTAATGCCTAGATCCTTTAAATTACTACTGTTCATAATAATATGAAAAAGATTGCACTTCTCTTAAGCATATCTTTCAAAACACCATTTAAATAGGCCTACTTCATTCACATGAGGTAAGCATTTTGGCATTCAGCTTTTATGCTCACAAAGTATAAAGGAATGCTCCTTTAAAAGCTTAGACAATATTTCTTTCCAATGTTCTCATCTGTTTCAAACATGGAGGAGGAACTATAATAACTTTTTAAAATAAGCAGATTCTTTCTTGCCTATTTAAAATTGCAGTGAAACAATCATACTTTCTTTTATTAGCTGTAAACACATTGGGTAATTGTAACAAGAAAAGACTTTTAAACTTCTTGAATCCATCAGGGGTGTGGCACAAGATGATTAAAGTTGTATCTGCACACATAGATGGAAATGAGGAGAGGAGGTATGCTGCAGAGTCCCTAGATTCTAAAATTCTCCTTTTTCTGTGAAAATTTTTTACTGAATCAGCCAAACCTCTATACTCAAAATATTTAGCATTACTTCAGGTATGGAGAGGATATAAAAACAGGAACTTGAAGAGGTGATCTTCATGGCTGTATGTAGTATCCAGGTGGAAAAATCTCAGGACTCTCTCAAAGGCCTCTTGGCCACAAGGCACCAAAAATTGTTCTTAAATGACTTGCCTTCTCCCAAGCAAACCTCTTTCAACAGACAAAAGTTCAGGCTCTGAGAAAATAAAATTTCACTGTTTCACAAAAATATAAATACTGAACAAGTACGTGATTTGTTGTTGGCAAAAATTTTTGCAGATGTTTAGAAACTTGTAATTTATTTTCTCAGTTACTGGCAAGCTATCAAAGTAATCCTCAAGAGCTAAAGTTGTATTCAAGCACAGTCCACAGCTAATGCTTTAAGAATTGAGACCTGGTTTTATTTTGGCAACCCCTAAGCTGATTCATTGTTAATAGCTGCTGAAATTTCAGTATCGTACATAAAATTAGGAAACAAGTCTAAAATTTTCGTTGAAGCAAATTTTTGACCATTTTAAGCCACACATACACATGATCATGATTCATATTTTTCCTTATTATTCCTTGCCAATTTTTGTTTTAAAAACTTTTTTTTTTTTAGTGATTTGGAAACCTCTTTACATCCATATGAGGTATACAATATATTATATTATATCATATTATGTTGACCTACTAATGCCCAACAGAGCTAGCAGTGATATTCAATACATACAATAAGACTTGTTAAGATTTTCCCAGGAATCTGGAAGAGTTTTATGTTGCCAAGAGTAATTCAGTTTTCCCCTGAATTTCTCAACTAGGTTAATAAAATCCAGAAAGTCTTCAGAGTTAGTGACAAAATCATCTTTATAGTTTAATGCTCCCATCTATAGTTGAAGCAAAGAATAGAAATTAGATAGCAAAACTTGTTTTCAATTGCACAATTAATAAGTAAATGTTTTAGCGATTGTCAGATTTCCACTGGTATTAAGTTCTCACTACAAGCAAAAGTAAAATACCTACCGGCCCTAAGGAAAATTTACCTTGGTATGCCAATTTGTTGTTAATAAACAGATTTGGTATTTAACGCAGTCTCTTACTACTTAGCAAATTATGGAGGAAGACCATGATATTCTTCATAATTTAATTTTTGGATTTTTTTGAATGTGCAAAATATTACATCTCTCTTATTTTTCAGTTGTTGAAGGAGGATGCTCCCATCTTGGTCAGTCCTATGCGGATAGAGATGTCTGGAAACCAGAACCATGCCAAATATGCGTCTGTGACTCAGGATCTGTTCTCTGTGACGACATAATATGTGATGACCAAGAATTAGACTGTCCCAACCCCGAGATCCCATTTGGAGAATGTTGTGCAGTTTGCCCACAGCCTCCAACAGCTGTGAGTTTAAAGAAAATCTGTACATACTCAAGATTCATATTTAAACACATGAATAGTTCCTATGTCATAGGAGCCTGAAAGGAAGTGAAAGTAATGTCCAGCAAATAATCACATGGGTATTACCAGTAAAAACCTGTTAAAAACCAGAGATTGGATGCAATTTAGGATAAGAAATTGGGACACACTTCATGGGAAAATTGTTCCTATCTATGTCTTGTTTAATCTATATCTTTTCCATTTATTAGCCCACTCGCCCTCCTACTGGTCAAGGACCTCAAGGCCCCAAAGGAGATCCAGTAAGTAAACATTCTACAGTGAAAGGAAATTAGTTCCTTGATGAGTTTGCTTTCTTTTTTTCCCTTCTAATAACCTTTCCATATTTGAACTTTCATCATGTATACATTTCCTTTAGTACCACATATTTAAATAATGACACATGATAACTCAAACTGAGAATCCATAATTGTGCATGTAAAGACTCAGATTTCCCCAACTTTGTATAATGTCTTCATCCTTATTATTGGTTTGAAAAATAACATATAGGTCAATATACAAAGGAATAAATTACACTGAAATTATACACATGATTTGGGTACAAATGTATAGATTCCTGAGAAAACGTATCCCTTATGTTGATTTCTTATAAAGCATAGAAGCTACAATTTAATAATGATTCTAAATCACTAGGACTTTTCAGTGTTTTGTTTATTTTTATCTCTGATTTTTTTTTAGGGTCCTCCTGGTATTCCTGGGAGAAATGGTGATCCTGGTATTCCAGGACTGCCAGGTTCCCCTGGTTCTCCCGGCCCTCCTGGAATCTGTGAATCGTGCCCAACTGGTAGCCAGGTAATAAATTCCAGGACTAAAAGAGTGTCCTATTTAAAACTACCTGGTTCATTTTCTTTTCTTTAGTCTATATGACATCTCACTTCTGTGGATTTCTTATATCTATTCTCTGATTTTATGTATTTAACAAATTCCCATCTAGTGCTTATATATGCTAGGCACTCTTCTCAGTGCTTTATAAATATTCACTTTTCCTCATAATTCTAATGCTATTGCTACTATATCTTTGCAAAATTTCCCAGCTTCTAAGCAGGCATATAATATATGCATTAGGCTTGAAAAATGAACCATCAACTCCCCAAAGAATTAACCTAGAGAACTTAGGAATTGCTGTAACTATTCCCCTTATAATCCTGATGGTAAAGCCTCTGAAAGTCTGGACAAAAGCAGTTGAAGAGCTATGAGCACTCCTTAATGACTTCAAGTCCAGAGGATTATTCAAGCCTATGCAACTACTCTTGCCAAGCCTTCAGAGCATATCCTGCTCCTCTTGAAAAGCATGGCAACTCCCTAACTCTGCATGTAAAGCAGATAACTAAACAAATAAATAAGACAACATTTCTACTGCATGAAATTAGGAGAAATCAGAAAACATATATACAAATCACTGTGGGTTGAAAAAAAAGATTTTCAAAAATCAATTTGTTAGGAAGCAAAGGATATAGTCTAACTTATTCTTATCTTGGTACCAAACAGAATCCATTGCTAGGCCTAGAATTCAAAATAAAATAATCTCCAAAACAATCCAATAAACACATGAACCTTTCTATTAAATCTCGTGCTTGTTTTCTATGGGGATGTTTACTTTTTGGCGAATCTGTTAGGTACATTAACTAAAAACTGGAGATATCAATTTTACTTGTATCATTAACTTTTGAGAAAGTAATTTGACATCTTCATTTTTTTCTGCTCAAAGTAAGAAAGTCAGATTATACGATCTCAAGGCTCTTTCAGCCTTCGTCTACGATCTTATGTTTCTAAGGCTGTAGATATCACTTAGAAATATTTTTAGTAAGAGCATGTAGAAAAAAATTATTTAGAAACAAATTGCATACAGTCAGTTGAAAGATTTGTGCATTGCCTAGGCAAGTATTTCTGTAAGACAGCTAATATCTAAAGTTACAGAGATAGAATTAGCAAGATAATTAAATAATACATACCACACTCTCTGGCATGCAGAAAACTTTCTATCAGTGAACAGATGTTGCATGCATTTCTTCTAAATGTTTCTGAAAAGAATTATGATCTATATATCAACATGATCTTATCTACCTCGTCTCTTTGCTACAGAACTATTCTCCCCAGTATGAGGCATATGATGTCAAGTCTGGAGTACCAGGAGGAATCACAGGCTATCCCGGGCCACCTGTATGTACAAGTGTTTGTCAGTATTTAGAGAATAATTTAGCCTTCCACTCTGTTAAATCTTGAATGGTTGTTCTTCTAGTAATACAGTGTTATGACAGAATTGTACAAAATAGCTTATTCTTTGTTAAGGCGGGAAAGAAAATGGTAGGTTTATCATGATCCTTCTTTCCTAACTCATTTTTTTCTTCACTGCCTCTTATTTCATGCTTGTTTTGCCACTCCTTCCTTCTTTACAAAACCACCTATTCCAGGGGCACACCTGCCTTCACACTTAGGTCTCACACTCATATATTTCCTAATTTTAACCAAATTTTGTTATTTTTCACTTCCACTTTTCCTTTTCCTCACCTGAGAAAACCTTCTTTCAATGTCTGCTCACTATCCAAATGCTACTTTCTAGATGACAATCCACTTGATGGCAATCCAATATCACAATTCATCTCACCTCAAATCCTGAAATACATATATTTCCAGAATTTATCGAGTATTGAAGTTCACATTGAAGTTCAATGTGAATTGAAGATATCAATTCACATTGTATGCAAAAGGTTCCCTTCAAGGTAAATGACTTGAAGTTTTGATAGAAGAAAAGAGCAAAAAAGCATTGAAACCTAGGCACGTGTGCT